>NW_020954576.1:40001769-40019542 GCF_900497805.2 Vombatus ursinus
GAAAGAAAGAAAGAAAGAAAGAAAGAAAGAAAGAAAGAAAGAAAGAAAGAAAGAAAGAAAGAAAGAAAATTAAATAGATAGAAAGAAAGACAAACTCCAATAAGTATAAGAGAGATTTGATTTCTGCCAACTTTTGACTCTCAATACCTTTTGCATCTCAGATTCACCTCTGTGAATACACTTCCTAGAAGACATGGTATTATTCCTCAATAGATAAGTGGTCAAAGGATATGAATAGGCATTGTTCAAAGAAGAAACTAGGGCTCAGAGAAATTAAGTGACTTGCCCTTGGCCATACAACTAATATGTCAAAGCTGGGACTTGAACCCATGACTTCTGAAAAACCCAGTTATTTTTTCCACTGTGCCAAGCAGCTTCCTCCCCATGTTCTGAGGGGGCCAAACCAGGGTAATGTGACTTTGGCCCTTGACAGGGGTGTGGCGGTAAATGTTTAATGACTGGCTGTCTGAAAAAGGTCCACACTTTTAGGTTTCATCTTCATTAATAACATTTTCTCCATCACTTTCTTAAGTCTAGACAATCGACAGATCAATAAATCAAGCCCTGATTCCTCCTTGTTGCCAATTTTTGAGATGTGAATGCTCACATTGAAAACTTAACAATTGGCTCTCAGATCCAGAACATCCCTACAAGTCCCTTGAGGACCCAGTACTCTAAATATTTCCTGCTCAAGTCCCCAGCAGTCTCTTGATGTTCATTATCATGCCACCAACAACTTTGAATGCAAGGTGCTAGATTACCAAGAATAAATTAGAGAAATGGGGGTGGGCTGAGGAAACTGATCATTGTTCATTGAAGTGAAAGGGGTTTGAATCAGTTTGGTGCCCAGTCTCATAATTTCGTCCCCATGAGCCAGTCAACCTGAGAGAGAGATCTCTCTAAATAGCTCCTCAACCTAGAAAGTATTGCCTTCAGATCGAGGAAGTCTTTCCCTTCAACGGCAAACCATATCACTTCCTGTCTGCAGTACCAGCTGTGGTAGCAGCAGCAGCCACGGCAAGGTCTTGGGGTTTCCACTGGTGAATCAGTCCCCAATTTTTGTTCAATTGGCTCAGCAAGCATGATGATTTCAACACACAGGAAAGAGCCTGTCCTCTCCACTTTCTCATCAGTGTTGGAGGTCCCCATCCACAGGGTTCCCGTCACAGAGAAGTGGCCGCACATGTACCAGGAAACACAGCTGGGTATACTTACTGGCATGGGGCTCTGGGGTCTGCCTGGAGAGAAGAAACTGTCTCAGCTCTCACTGACAAATCACCCCGAGGGTAGACACTGAGAGTCCTGGAAAACACATGTGGCAGAGCAGGGAGGCTTGATAGGAAATGATGGGGGAATGGGGTTGTGGGACACAGCCTACAGAGTACTGGGGAAGACCTGTATTCAAATTCTGCTTCTGCCTTTGCCATTTACTGGCTGTGTGAACTCAATCAGGTTACTTCGTCCCTCTCCGACTAGTTTTCCTTGTCTGTAAAATAAAGATAATACCATTTCCTTTAATAACCTCCATAACAGGTTATCATAAAGGCAACATGCTGAGAAAGAGTTGGCCCTGTTTCTGACATCTGACACACACAAAACACAGTGCTTTGCACAAAACAAGCTCTTAATAAATGTTTTATTCATTCATACTGACTGTATGATCCTGGATAAGTCCCTTAACCTCTAAGTGATCTCTGAGACTATAAGTCACAGGGAATGTGCCAATCTAAACAGGCTGAGGTTTCCTCACTCCAGAGTACCCTATGCCAATGAAATCTACTCCTTCTTCTTTAATGGGTTATCAATGACTTTCTCAAAATTTGTAAAACTCCATTACATTTTAATTTTTTCTGTCATAACACTACTGTTTCTAAGTTGTCTCTTGTTCTGCTATGAATTTTTCAAACTAAATTTCTCTCTCTCTATTCTAAGAATCATGGTCTTCCTGGTAACTGGAAATGGTATTGACCTAAGACTCAGCAGAACCTAGGAAACAAGGAAAAATTTCTGGAGGTGTCTCCAGTTTGCATGGAGTTTCCGCTACAATCCTCCCCCCTCCCCCACCCCCAACCAGATTGCAAGAATGAAAAGTACCAGCCCAAATGCCACGAAGCCACAACATGACCCCGTACACCAGTCAGTAATGTTTTTGCTTTCTCAATTTTGAACAATGGAGAAACACCAATGGTAGCCAAGGCAATGATACTTCAGAACTGAATTGCAACAAGTAAGGAAAAACACAAGAAAACAACAGAGCATGAAGCCCTTAAACTTTTGTAACATCTTTCCCCTCCATTATACACACATACATAAGCACTTCCACTTCCAAAAAGGATACAAATTGGTTTATAAAACTAAAAACAATATAAAATAGGACAATTTTTAAAATCATAAAAGATGCAGAGAAAGATGTTTATTAGGTACCTGGGCTGAGAGCCAATTCAATCGAATTTAACAACCTTTGTTAAATGCTTTTTAGATGTAAGGCTCTGTGGTTACACATTCACAGAATCTGAGTTATAGGGGGTTTCAGAGACTCAAAGTTTTAACATTCCCCGCTTTCTTCAACTGATCTTCAAATGGTATGTTTTCCAGTTTCCTTCACCATCCTAATTCCCCACCTCTGGCCACCCCAGATTGTCAGCAGTTTGCTTAAAATGTGGTACCCAGAATTGACACAATATTCCAGCTGCGGTCTAACTGGGGCAAAGTACAAGGTGAGTTGTTGGTTGTCCATTTTCAAAGAGGAGCAATTACGTCATGGGGGATGTCTTGACTTGTTTGTGAATCAGATTTAAGTGATGCAGAGTTACACAAAATTATTAGCCTCACTCTCTCTTCCTGAGTCATCAGAGTCCAATGGCAGGACAAGAGTCAAGATGACTAGTGGTGGCCCTGGATGCCGTGGATGACCTAGTTGTCTTTGATGTCTAAGCTCTAAGCACTCTATGGTGCGTGCTTCAGCCATCTTCATGGCCAATGGAATACATTGTTCTTATCTGCCTATTCCGCTGGGGAAGTCTTCACATGCTTGGAATAGACATCCCCCTAATTCACCTGCAGGTTTGAGGACTGTCAATTACCCTCAACCTGATTTAGCCTGTTTGCCAAGACAGTTTTACTGGAGTATGGCCAATGTGTATGCTACAGCTTCTTGGAGCCACAAATAAGAGTTGGGTGAATCAGGTAGACACCAAAGGTGGATGGGCAGCACTGAAGAGGGCTCAGCCAGCCATCATGCCAGAGGTGCTAGTCCTCCCTGAACATCCTATACACCCCTACAATAGTAGTATCGCCTGTTGAATAACTTTGTCTGCCATGTGATACTCTTGATCTGTATTGAGCTCACAGTCTACTAACTTATGCTGCCCCCCTTCCCCAACCATTTTTATATGAACTGTTATCTAGTCATCTTTTCCTTGTCCTATTCAATAAAAAAAGCATTTTGCCAGATACTCTGCCAGGTACTGCATATACAAATGTAAAAGTAAACAGGACAGGCTCTCAATGGGTTTACATGCTAAGAGGGAAATAACATGCTCATATATGGGTATACAAAATACATACAAAATAGATACAAGGTCATTTTGGAGGGGGAGGTGCTATCTGGGAGGACCAGGAAAGGCTTCATATAGAAGAAGGCACTAGAACTGAGTCACAAAGGAAAACAAGAATTCCAAGAGATGGAGGCAAGGAGGGAAAGTCCTCCAGTCATGGGGGATAGCCAGTGCATAAACTCAGAGAGGGGAAGTGGAGTGTAGGGTGTCAGGAACAGAAAAAAGGCCAGTGTGGTTGGATTGTAGAATGTGTGAAGGGCAGTCATGTTTTGATTCATTGAATCCAAAAGTGGAATTTCATGTAAATGCCTATTGAATTCCAATTTATGGGATATAACTTAGCATCCTCCCCTGTCAAGGACCTTTGGACCCTAATTCTTTCTTCCAACATGTTAGTTATTCCTCCTAGATATATGTAATTTCCAAATATGATGAATGTGATAATCACGCCTTCTTCTAAATCACTGTTAAAAATGTTGACACCTTTCATTCATTAAGGACTACTGTGGTGAATTGACTAGCCTACATTTCTCCATCTTGCCCCCAAAGACAACCTTGCTTCTCTGAACTCTTGTCTCATATCCCTACTTTCCAACTACTTTTAATGTGTTTTTCCTCATTAGAATGTAAGCTCCTTGAAGGTAAGGACTATCTTTTTTTTTTTTTGCTTGTATTTGATCCCTAACACAGTGTCTAGAAAATAAGTGTTTAATAAGTGCTTTATTGATCTCTCTCTTGCTATATATATATGTATATATATGTACATATAAAATATTGATCATCTATCTCTATCATCTATTTCTATCTCCATTATCTATCATCTCTCTCTCTCTCTCTCTCTCTCTCTCTCTCTCTCTCTCTCTCTCTCTCTCTCTGAATTTCATCCTTTAGAGGGACAGAGATTTTAAATCCATGAAATACTACCTATTCTTCCTCTGCTTGGTGTTGGGAATACTAAGATGAAAAATGACACAATTCTGGATCTCAAAGATCTCAAATCTAATAGAGGATTTAGGATATGCACACAAATAATTATGTAGTAACATGTAATATGGAGAAAAGAAAGGTCTAAATAAAATTCTGTAAGAAATCTAAGGAAAAGTTCATCATTAGCTAAGAAAGATCAGGAAAGATTTCAAGGAGGAGGTGGTACCTGAGCTTGGACTGGGAAAAAATATGTCAACAGATGGAGATATGGAAGCAATGTGTTATGGGTCTATAGGACAGTCTATGTGAATGTACAGAGGTGGGGAAAATGTAGGACAAGATGGGTACTTTAGGATCATAGGATTTTATGAATTAAAGTCAAATTAAAGATCATCTGGTCCAATTCCTTCATTTTGCAGATGAGAAAACCGAAGGTCAGAGAGTTGAAGTGACTTGTCCAAGATCACATAAGCAGTAATTAGATGAACCAGGATTTGAATCCAGGTCCTCTAACTCCACTTGCTACTTGATGCTTGACTGGAGCATAGGTAGGTTGAAAAGAGTGGAGTAGAACAGTATCAGAGAGATGGGCTTTACCCAGAACGTGGAGTCTGTATTAGCCAGGTTAAGGCAAGTGTATTTTTTTTTACCCTATCAGCAATCTGAAGTAACTGAAGATTATTAGCAGGAGAGTGGTATGGTTGGATATATTCATTAGGAAGAATACTTATATGTCTCTGAACAAACATAGAAGAAGAACCCACATGTACAAAAATATTCATAGCAGCTCTTTTAGTGGTGGCAAAGAATTGGAAATTGAGAGGATGCCCATCAATTGGGGAACAGCTGAGCAAGTTGTGGTATATGGATGTAATGGAATCTTATTGTGCTATAAGAAATGACGAACAGGCTGACTTCAGGTAAACCTGGAAAGACTTGTGTGGTCTGATGGTGAGTGAAGTGAGCAGAACCAAGAGAATGTTTACAATAACCGCCACGTTGTGTGATGACTAATATCGATAAACTTAACCCTTCCCAGCAATACAAGGATCTAAGACATCTCCAAAGGCCTCATGATGGAAAATGCTATCCACGTCCAAAGAAAGAATTATGGAATTTGAATGCAGATCGAAGCATACAATTTACTATTTTTTTTCTCTTCTGTTGAGTTTTGTTTCCTCTTTCTAGTGGTTCCTCCTATTGGTTCTAATTCTTACTTACAACGTCACTAATGTTTAATAGAACTGTATATGCATAGCCTATATCGGATTGTGTGCTGTCCTGGGGAGGGTGGTGGGAAGGAAGGCGGAGAAAAATTTTGAACTCAAAAGCATATGGGAGTGATTGTTGATAAATCAAAATAAATTAATAAAAAAAAGGAAACAAAAAAATAAAATAAGAGTAAAAATTTAAAAAAATAAACAAACATAGGAGAAGAAAGATTGGAAGTAAGAAAACTAGTTAAGAGGTGACTACAGTAGTTGAGATGAGAGATGATGAAGGTAGTGGTAGTATGAGTTGAGAGATGTGGACATATGTTAGAAATAGGATAATGATAGAGTAATCAGTACTTGGGATTAGATATGCTGGATGAGAAAGAATAAAAATAATTCCAAGATCTCAAGTCATGGGTGGTTGGAAGCATGGTGACACCATATGTAGAAATAGGAAATTTAGGAGGAAAATGAAATTTTGGAGAGGAAGATGAGTTCAATTTTGAACACAACTGCATTTGAATTGTGAACAACATGGCATCCACATGGAGATATCCAGCAAGCAGTTGGAGATACAAGATCAGAGCTCAGAGGGGGAATTACATCTGTAAGTATGACTCTTAGAGTCATCTGCCTAGAAGTGATAACTGAAGCTCTGAGAATAGATGAGGTCATCAAGTGAGACAGAAGGGGACCAAGGACACCCACCCATGAGGATTGAGGAAAGAAAACACTAGCAAAGGAGACCAAAAGTGATCAGATACTGCACAAAGAAGCCAGGAGAAAACAGAGTCAAAGAAGTCGAGGGAAGAGAGGATATTAAGAGGGATGAGATAGTCAACAGTGCCAAATGTTGCAGAAAGGTCGAAAGATTTGATACCAAGAAAAGATCATTAGATATGGCAGTTAATTAATATGGTAATTGGTGACTTCAGAGAGAGAAGTTTCAGTAGAGTGATAAGAACAGAAACCAAATGGCAGGGGGATTAAGGAGTGAGTTGGTGGTGAGGAAGTGGAGGCATGGGGCAAATTATTCTTCTTATCAGTGAAGAAGAGAGAACTAGGATGATAGTTTGTGGAGTTAAAAGGGTCAAGAGAAGTTTTAAGCATTAGGGGGGCATAGGCATGTTTTTATGCAAAAAGGAAGGAACTATCAGAGAGAGAGAGAGAAATTGAGAAAGTGGGTGTCCAATATAGAAATGCCTCCAAAGGGAGAGGAGGGGATCAAGGGTGCAGCAGAGAGTAAGGAAAAATATAACTATATCCTCTGAGACCAGAGTGAAGTGGGAGGGGATGGATGAAGACATAGAAAGAGTCTGAGGTATGGAGGAACAGAAATGGAAGAGCACATAATGGAGGGCTTCAATCTTCTCAGCCTAAGACGGGTGGGGTCTAGAATAGAATAGTGGAATCATAGAAAAGAGCTCCAGTTATGGAGAAAATAGGAGTTCTTGAGGATTCTTCTGCAGATTTTGCCTTGTCCCTCTTCTAGAATACAGAAAAGCTGGGCGGGGAAGGAGATTTTTCTCTTCTTCCCCCAATCAGTAATGGTACCTTGCCATAGAAGAGAATGCTAAAGGGAAGGGAACAATTTATTAAGTGCCTGCTGGGTCCTAGCTATTGCTAAGTACTTTACAGAGATTATCTCATTTGATTTTCATAACAACCTTCAGAGGTAGGTGCTATTATCCCCTCTTTACAGATGAGGACACCAAGGCAAACAGAGGTTAATCGACTTGCCCAGGGGTCAGTAAGTGAGACTGGATTTGAATTCAGGTCTTTCTTATCCTTATCGACTCTGCTACCTAATTGCCTCATAGGAGCATGCAGTGTCATCCAATGAAGCATGAGGGCAGCTATAGAATCAAGTTGAGGGAATCCATAAGAGGAATTTGAAATTTGCTACATGGACTTTGGATCCTGCTAGGAAGATGACAGGCTTCAGAGCTAAGACTACTGTCAGTCCTCCAGTATGGAGTGTGATTCTTTCCGTCCCGAGGCCAGGATAAACCTGAGCCCCTTGAATATGCTTTGGCCATATGTGTTCCCTTTTGTGTGCTACTCAACTACTGAACTCTATGGGCATCCATTATTCCCAATGACTCTGTGTGTATTTGTGGGAGACTGCACCATAGATTTATAGGGGAAGTGTTGCTTTGTTACTGTTCTTACCATACTGTTTTAGCAAAATGCCTATGCCTTGAGCTAATTATGTTTTCCAGCTGACTACAGCAATGACAAATACACTGGTGGGGGTTCATGAATAATATTTTTAAAACAATAGACCCAAAGAGTACCTTGAACCTAGGGTAGTTGTCCACTAGGGACCCAATCTATGACTTCAAGTTGGGTTGCGATGGTACCCTTGTAGTGATAAATTAGGAGCGAGGTTATCTACTGGTGGAATGGGGTGGAATGGAGTTGGGCACTTCAAACAAGACATGTGTGATAATGAATCAGTCACAGAATCCTCAACTAGCATGAGCCAGTCAGGACTTTGTCCTAGGGCACAAACATGGACAAAATAGTAGGGACAACTTTTTTCCCAAGACTTTCATTTGTACCTCTCAGGTCACTTTAATGTTACCTCTCTGGAGAGTCTTTTCAGATTGATCAGAGAAAACAGAGGTTTCTTGACTTACCCAGTCTAAATGCAGTTTTCCATTAACTACCTTGCAATTTTCACTCCAGGCTAAATCTTTACTTGATCATCTTATGATGCCAAGACTTCCCTGTTTACTCATATCTGAACTTTATGTACCTATTAAACTTCTCTGTATTCTGTCTACGCCCATCCTTGTCAGTGTACTTGTTTTAATGTTTTAGGTCTCCAAGCAGAAGAAGCTGATAAATTCTAATTTCTCTTCATAGCATCATTCATAATCAGATAATTTAATAATAAAAGCATATTGTTTAATAACAAAACCAAAACAAAAACAATAAAATAATGCTGCTTAATACCAAACATATATTCTTTATTATTTTTATGCTAAGAGCTACAAAATTAATGCTTTATTATCCATGGGCACATAATTACAATGAATTATGTCAGCACATATTGAGTCTTGAACTATTTTGGTGTTGTATTGTTAATTATTCAATAATTTTTCCAATTCATGTTCTGCCACTAATAGTTCTATAACCTTAGGCAAAACCCTTAAAATGCTTAGGTAAAATACTCTGGGACTCAATTTCCTTACTTGCAAAGTTAGGGAAGCTAGGTGGTACAATGGGTGCTAGGTGCTAGTGCTAGGCCTAGAATCAGGAAGACTCATCTTCCCGCATTCAAATCTGGCCTCAGACACCTACTCAGATACTGGGCAAGTCACTTAACCCTGTTTGCCTCAATTTCCTCATCTATAAAATGAATTGGAGAAGGAAATGGCAAACTGCTTCAGTATCGTTGCCAAAAAAATCCCAAATGGGGTTATGGGAAAGACAGACATGACTGAATACCACCACCACCAAAAATTAGGGCATTGGATTAGATCAAGTATTCTTAACCTGGGGTTTAGGAACTTTCCAAATATTTTGATAACTATTTGAATCTAATCGGTTTCCTCTGTAAACCTATGTATTTTATTTTATGCATTTTAAGGCTTTATTCTAAGAAGGAGTCAGAACCCTAAAAGCCCAGAAGTTACATTCCCACCAAAATAAAATTACACATGTAATATATACATACATACATACATATATGTATATATATTCACATACATAGTTGTATATACTTATATATAGACTGTCCCAAAAGTCTTAATGCACTTTTAAGTTATAAAAGCTTTAAGACTTTTGAAATACCCTGGACACATACTAGTATAAACTTTCTATAGGCACTTAATGAATGCTTATTGATTATTTATCAATCAACAAACCAATTAATAAACGTGTATTAATTGCCTAATACATACCAGGCACTGTGCTAAGTGTTGGGGATACAAAAAGAGGCAAAAGACAGTCTCTGCCCTCAAAGAATTTACAAACTAATGGATTTTTAATGAATTCTTATTAAATGCTATCAGGCAGCTAGGTGATGCAGTGGTTAAGAGGAAGACATCATCCAGTGTTCAAATCTGCCCTCCAACACTTACTAGCTGTGTGACCCTGGGCAAGTCACTTACTCCTGCTTGTCTCAGTTTCCTCATCTGTAAAATGAGCTGGAAAAGGAAATGGCAAACCACTCCAGTATCTTTGCCAAGAAAACTCTAAATGAGGTCACAAAGAGTCAAATGACTGAACAACAGCAACAAACTAAATGCTATTGTTAAATTCTATATAAATTTGAATTAAATACGTATAGTATGTGAATAATATATATTCTATAAATATGGTATGGGAATAATATATGATGGGAATATTAAATTATATGAAATTTACCTTTTACAGACAAAACAACTGCTAGACTTTATCATCTAATTGTTTTTGGAAGACTTTGGGCCACCTTTATTAGAAAATGTAATTATTGCCCCCGACGGTTTTCCTGGGTTACTGATATTTTTAGGATGAGATGAACTTTGTCAAAAACATAATGAATAAAGACTGCATGGCTACTGTACTAATGTACAATTGTCAAACATGTAACAGAGGAGCCTACATCATGTGCCCAGGAACCCAGCTATCAGCATGCAACATTACATATTAAGGCCAGCCTGCAGTCTTCTACTGCTTTTCCCTGTGGCTGCACCATCTATCGGGCTTCCAAATCATTACGCTGCTGTACTAAAAGTGCTGTGCAAACCATGCAGCGCTTTATACATGTGAGTTATTGCTGCGTTCCATTCAATGAGGCTTGGAGGTGTGGTCAGCGGTTACTGGGGTTTCTTCTTCTGCTAGTTCATTGGGTGAGAAAAGATGGGATCCTGTGTCTTTAAGAACTGAAACCTTTAAAAACAGGATTTGATACCCTGTAGGAGACAGGATAGTTAGTTCCCTTTTGCTGTTCAAGTTTCATCTTCAGTTATTAGGAACTGAGCTGGGCTTTGAGCACCAGTGAATTAAGGTTGATGCTATTGCTGCTTTCTGGAGATGAATGTACTTTTTCTTTCTTTCTGAATGTACCTTACCACAGTGAAAAGTACACTTGAGAAATCCCCATGTTAAGTCTGCCACATCCCATTTGCTGTTGACTGGAATAGGAGAATACTATGCTGATATAATCAATATACTGGGTCATTCACAAGATGCCAAGGCCTCTAGATGAGGAGATCTTAACCTGGGGTTAATGACACCTCAGGGGGCAGTGGATAGATTTCAAAGGTCTGTATATTTGAATGGGAAAAAAATTGCATCTTTATTTCAACATAATTGGTTTCCTTTGTAATCCTACATATTTTATTTTATGCATTGAAAAACATTCTGAGAAGGGGTCCATAGGTTTTACCAGATTGCCAAAGAGCTCTATGACACAAAAACGGTTAAGAACCCCTGTTCTAGAGCAGTCCAAATGTTGCTTCCAGGAAAGGCGCACATGGTGGCAGGAATACCCTAGTCCCTTAGCCAAAAATAATAACAATAACATTCATTGTTGTTCAATCATTTCAGTTGGGTTCGACTCTTCATGATCCCATTTGGGGTTTTCTTGGCAAAGACACTAGAATGGTTTGCCATTTCCTTCTCCAGTTCATTTTACAGGTGAGGAAACAGAGGGCAACAGCGTTAAGTGACTTGCCCAAGGTCACCCAGGCTGGATTTAAATTCAGGAAGATGAGTCTTTCTGACTGCAGTCCTAGCCCTCTATCAACTGCACTACTTAGCTGTCTCTAAATATCATTTATGCAGCACTTTTAAGTTTGCAAAGTACTTTACGTGTGTTATCTCATTTGGTCCTCAAAATAACCCCATGAGGTGCTGCTATTATTATCCTCATTTTACAGATGAGGAACCTGAGGTTGAGAGATGCTAGGTGACCTGCCCAAGGTCACATAGCTTCAGTATTTGCCTTAAAAACTTAATAGCTCTGCCACCCTGAGTAAGTCACTTCACTTTTGTTTGTCTCAGTTTTCTCATCTTGAAATGGAGATAGTAAAAGTACTTACCTCCCAGGGTGGTTATGAGGATCAAATGAGAAAATATTTGTAGAGAAATGAGAAATATTTGTAGAGTGCTTTGCAAACATCTAAGTGCTATATAATGCTATCTATAATGATATAATGTAACAATTATTAATGTTATTAATAATTGTTACATTATAAATCATAACCAATAAAATAATAACAATAAGCAATGCTTTACACCCATAGTCCCCCTCATCTCTGCAAAAAAAGGAGGGAAGCTTCCTAATTTTTATGTTTCAGATGAAGCAGGCCCAAGCAATGTATTCTACACCATGGTAGAATTGTAGAAAGACTGAGGAGTCAGAAGATGGGAGTTCGAATTTTTGCTCTACCACTTGACTTTACACCATCCACTTCATCTGAGAAGTAGCATAAATTGACAAATCAGTGGGGAGCTGGAAGTGGTCTAAGGCTAACTGGTCAAACCCATTCATTTCATAAATGAGGAAACAGAGTCCCAAGAAGGATATGTCTCTTGTTCAAGTTCCCTTAGAGAGTAAGCTTAAGGGAAAATTTGAATTTGTCTTTCAAGTGCTGAGTTTCACCCTCATCACATACCTCTCTACCCCATAGAGTTAATGCAAAAAAAAGGCAAACCATGGAAATATATATATATATATATATAATGTATATATGCTATTACTAATGTATATGCATATATGTGTATAAATATATATATGCACATACATCTATGCATGTACACATGAACACATGTACCATGGACAGCCCATAGTTTGACCAATTATTCCCCTCAACTCAATCATTGTGGTGGGGCTGGTAACCAGTAGCCCAAGCAATACTAAAGGTACCATAGCTAGGGGACCTGAAATCACTTCTGCAGGAACAGGAAGAATGGTGATGTGGGTGAAATTTCTCTTTTCCTTTGGACTGAGAAGCCTTCTCCTTTTCAATCACCAATCCTACCAGCCCCACTGCTGCTTCTGAAAACAATTTCTTCTGGAATTTAATCTCAATCAGTTGTCTTAATGGGTATCTAGGTGGTGCAGGGGATAGAGTGCTGGGCCTGAAGTCAGGAAGATCTGAGTTCAAGTGTGACCTCAGACACCAGGTATGTGATCCTGGGCCAGTCACTTAACCCTGTTGGCCTCAGTTTCCTTATCTGTAAAATGAACTAGAGAAGAAAATGGCAAACCACCCCAGTATCTTTGCCAAGAAAACCCCAAATGGGGTCACGAAGAGTTGGACACAACAAAAATGACTGAACAATGAATTGTCTTAATCCCCATAAAAGTACCAGGTTTTAAAGCCACTGGCAGGTTGGATAGAAGGATATTTTGGGGCAGGAAGAGCTGCCCATTCTCTCAAGTACATTCCTCTTGGGTAGCCACCTACTTAAAAACAGATTGGCCAAAGGCTCTTGTTTTGGGGTCTGAGAGGAAGGCTAACTCTAGGAATTGTAAAGGGTCTAAATCAGGGGTGGGGTACCTGCGGCCTTGAGGCCACATGCAGCCCTCTAGGTCCTCAAGTGCAGCCCTCCAAATCCAAACTTCACAGAACAAATCCCCTTAATAAAAGTATTTGTTCTATAAAACTTGGGCTCAGTCAAAAGGCCACACCCAAAGACCTAGAAGGCCACATGTAGCCATGAGGCCTCGGGTTCCCCACCCCTGGTCTAAATCCTAAGGATAGGAAGATGTGTTGGGGGCAGAAGTGAATGTTTAAGGGCTCTGTGGAGTGTTAGAAATTCAATCCCAGTGGGAGCTTACAAGATTCTACACGTACAAATGAAATGTCAGTCACCAAGCATTTATTAAATACCTACTACAGTTATCCCTTCCACATTGCTGGGTTAAGGGGCGCTGTGCCTTCTTGATCAGGAAAATCCCTTTAAAATTTTTTAGCCTTCCCTTTGTATCAGAGAAGAAGTCTGAATTATTATGGTATTAAAAATAAAATATATTGATATTATACAATACTATGCATCTATTTTATGCATTTATGAGTTTCTAAACTTTTTCTGCGTTGTCTGCTGGCCTTAGTGTGTCATCTGAAGCTTCCACAAAACTCCCAAAAAATTCCAATTTCCTATGCTGACCAGCGACATATTGAAACCACAGTGGGGAAAGTCACAATGTGGAAGGGATAACTGTATATTCCAGGCACTGTGCCAAACACTAGAGATACAAAGAAAGGCAATAAATAAATAAACTAAACCAAGTCAAAAACAGTTCCTACTTTCAAGAAGCTCATAGTTCAATGGAAGAAACAATATGCAAACAACCACGTACAAACCTTATGTATACAGGATAAATTGGCGGTAATTTTAAAGAGACGACACTAACATTAAGGAGGACTGGGAAAGGCTTCTTGTAGAAGGTAGGATTTTAGCTGAGACTTGAAGGAAACCAGGAGGCAAAGATAAGAAGGGAGAGGTTCTAGGCATGGGGGACAGCCAGCGAAAATGCCCTGAGTCCAGAGATGGAGGGCAGTAGACATTGCCACTGGATCACAAAATACATGGAGAAAAGTAAAGTTGGTTGATTGTCGTCCTTTGCTCTCGAAGAGGACCAAAATGGCATCACTAGGTCGGAGTCAAGGCACAGTGTGTCTGACTATGGCTGATCTGACCAATACAAGTTTGGAACACCCTACCACAGATCGGGCAAAAATAGTCCATATGAACTATGAAGAGTGAAGTATAAGAAGACTGAAAGGTAGGAAGGGGCCAGGCTTAAGCTGGGGGATTTTATAGTTTATCATGAAGGTGATAGGGTGTCAATCAAGTTTGCTGAGTAGGGAGTGATATAACCAGATCTGAGCTTAAGGAAGATTAATTGGACAACTGAGAGGAGAATGAACTGGAGTGAGGAGAGATTAAGGCAAAGAGATAAAGGCAAGCCATTGCCACAAGCCAGTTGTAGGGTGATGCAGTGGGCAAGGAGAGAAGGGGATGAATGTAAGAGATATTGCAAAGGTAGAAATGACAGGACATAACAACTAATTGGATATGGGGTGGCAGAGAGAGACAGTGAGGAGTCCAGGATGACACCTAAGTTTTGACTGGGAGGATGGTGGTGCCCTTGCCAGTAATAGGTAAGTTGGGAAGAAGGGAACGTTTTTTTGGGGGGAAGATTATGAATTCAACTCTGAGCATGCTGAATTTAACATATCTACAAGAAAGCCAATTCAAGATGTCTCATAGGGAGTTGGAGATGGGAAACTAGAGGCCAGGAGAGAGATTATGGATGGACAAATCGATCTAAGAGTCATCTGCATAAAGATGATAATTGAAACCATGGGAGCTGATAAGATCACTAAGCAATATAGTATAGAGGGAGAAGAGAATGGGGCCTTGAACAGAGTCTTTGGGACATCCACAGTTAAAGGCAAGATATGGAGATGAAGATTCAGCAAAGGAGATTGAAAAGAAGCAATAAGACAAATAAGGAAGAGAACCAGGACAATGCAGTGTCATGAAAGCTTAGAGAGAGGAGAGTATCAAGAAGACGAGGGTGATGGACAGTGTCAAAGGCCACGGAGAGGTCAAGAAAGATGAGGCTTGAGAGAAGACAATGCCCAACACTCCCCCTTTCTTCATTTCCACTTTCCCTACAGATCTAACTGCTTCTTCTTAGACTACTTTGTTGAATTTGTTATCTATATTATGTCCCCTAGTGTGGGTGTACCCAGTCTCCATTCTGGGCTTTCTTCTCTTTTTCTACATTATCTCTTGGTGACATCTTTAACTCCCATAGGTTTAATCATTATGTCTTTGAAGATGACTCCCAACTCTTCCTGACCCCATTTGGGGTTTTCTTGGCAGAGATACAGAAGTGATTTGCCATTTCCTCCTCCAGCTCATTTTACAGATGAGGAAACTGAGGCAAACATGGTAAAATGACCGACCCAGGGTCACACAGCTACTAAGTGTCTGAGGCCAGATTTGAACTCAGGAAATGCATCCTCTTGATTCTAGGGCAAGTGCTCTATACACTGCGTCACCTAGCTGCGCCTGGATGTCCAGTAAACACCTCAAATTCAATATGGCCAAGATGGAATTCATCATCTTTGCCCCCAAAGTCAGACCTTTTCTGAACTTCCCTACTACTGTCAAGAGTAGCACCATTCTTAGAGTCACCCAGCTCTGCCATTTCTCTGAATGAGATGACTAACCCACATATTAATTTGTTGCCAAGTCTTGTGAATTTTACCACCCCTAACACCTATCAACCACTCTACCACATATGCTGGATTCTGAGTCAGGAAGACTGAGGTCAAATCTAGTCTCAGACACTAGCTGTGTGATCCTGGGCAAGTCACTTAACCACTGTCTGTCTCAGTTTCCCCATCTAAAATGGAGATAAAAATTGTACCTTCTTCACAGGGTTATTGTGAGGATCAAATGAAATAATACATTTAAAATGTTTTGCAAATTTTAAAACTGTAAGTGGCTGTTAGCTATTGTTTCTGCCAACAAAATTGTAAGCTCCCCAAAGGCAAGAATTGTCTTCCTGGTTCCTACTGAAGTACTTGGCACATAGTAGGCACTTAAAAATACTTGTTAATTAATTATCAGACTCTACCTGTGAGGAAACTACCACCAAGAACCACTTGGTCAATCTATGGGGTCTCTGACCTCTGGGCAGCGCTGGTAGAGCAGAACGGGGGAGTTATCTTCCTGGTATAGTTGAAAGGTGCTGGACCTTGGGCTAAAATACCACTACTGCTCATTCATTCAGTTGGATATCATTGAAGACCTTTAGATCTGTAAGAGTCCCATGTGTGAATGTCACATTGGAGAATATCTGCTGTAGTAACACCTAACACCAATACGGGCAAACCATACAACAGATTTTGATGGCTATCTTGAGAAACTTTTTAGTCCTTCAATTAAGTCTTTGAGGGCTCCATTAAGCCTCCCATCTGCCTCTACTCTCCTCCCACTCCCCACACCCACCCCAGCTCCTTTGGTATCCCTTTGGCCTTCTACCGAAGCCATCCTTAGAATAGCTCTCAAGTGCAGTCAAGGGTCGGGGAATTCAGGGGAGAATTGATGGGGCTTTAGTTTTCCAAAAATCCCACAAACTTTCAGACGGGTTTGGGGAGGGAGAATAATGTCCTCAGGGTTGTGCCCCACGATTTCAAGCCTCAGGGCAGAGTCATTCAGGTGTTTTGTGCTCTCTATCCCTATGGAGAAATGCAAAACATAATTTAAAAATTCCACCACTCTCAAAGAGATTTTTCTCTGTCTTGGTCCCATCACTATTTTCCTGACGAGTTTCTACAAGTTTTGTTACAAGCTTTCGGGGAAATAATCTCCTAATTTTTCAGGCAGATGATGAAATTAAGTGACAGTAGAGGCTGCTGGGGAGTTCTCAAGAAGCTGACTCTGTTCCAGATATATTCAGAGAACACGGGGATGGGGGTGTATGTGGGGGAACTGAGCCAAAGGGCTCAGAGAGGAAGTTCTCTGTATACAGTTCTATTCACTTCCACTTTGGCTTTTCATCAAAGAAGTGCCAAGGTGGGGGTGGGGTGGGGTGGGGGGGTGGTCTCCCCATTTTAATGCCTTCCCATTTAACACCAGAGAATGGGTGAGTATTCTAATGACTCCAGCTCCCCCAGATCTCCAGTGGAGGGCTAGGGAAATCTTATTCAGAACTAAAGGAGCTTTCCTTACAATTGTTTCAGATTATTCATTCTTACAGGCCTTGCCAGTATGGGGATCTGATAATGCATTAAAACCTTAATAACTCAGTACTGGCTGGGAGAAGGTCAGACTGAATTAGTCCAAATTTTAGGATATTCATAAAGCCGGGATTGCTTGCCTTTCAAGGACACATACTAATACAAAGTGGACTAGCCGAGTGGTACCAATAACAGGTGTTTAGGGGACCTGATTTTTCTTTTTTTTCCTTTCTTTTTCTTACTTTCTTCTTTCTTTCCTTCCTTTCTTCTTTCCTTCCTTTCTTTCATTCTTTCCTTCCTTACTTTCCTTCTTTCTTCCTTCTCTTTCTTTCTTTTTCTTCCTTCCTTTTCTTTCTTCCTTTCCTTCTTCCTT
>NW_020954576.1:40019552-40043709 GCF_900497805.2 Vombatus ursinus
TCTTTCTTTCTTTCTTTCTTTCTTTCTTTCTTTCTTTCTTTCTTTCTTTCTTTCTCCTGGAATTTGATAACTCACTAAGATTAAGAGTACAGGAGCCACCCTTCCTTACTCCTTCCCAAGGACTACCCTATTACCATATTGTTATTGGACTTGTGTGGACTCCCAGGGACTCCCAGGCTAAAGTGATGTCAACCTCAGCTTTCCTAGTAGCAGGGATTATAGGCAGCACTAGAAAAATAATAATAATAACAATAACAACTAGCATTTATGCAGCATCTACTATGTGCCAGGCACTGTGCTAAGAGTTTTACAAATATTGTCTCATTTGATCCACTCTAAGAGGAAGGTGATATTATTATCTCCATTTTATAGTTGAAGAAACTGAGGCAGACAGGTTAAGTGACTTGCCCAAGGTCACATAGTCAGTAACTGTCAGAGGCCATATTTGAGCTCAGGTCTTTTTGACTCCAGACCCAGGGCTCTACCCACTGCATCACCTAGCCTTCCTGCTTTGATAAATAGGTAAGAATGATCAATTTGCTTTTGAGAACTTGGGGCATACACCTAAAGTCTTTGAAATCAGTTGGTTCTCTTAAATAGCTTAAATACCTCTCTAGAACTATCACTGGGGTAGCTAAGCAGCACAGTGAATAGAGTACTGGGCCTGGAGTCATGAAGACTGGAGTTCAAATCCAGCCTCAGACACTTACTAGCTGTGTGACCCTGGGCAAGTCCCTGTTTGCCTAGTTTCCTCATCCGTAAAATGAGCTAAAGAAGAAAATGGCAAACCTATCTTTGCCAAGAAAACCCCAAATGAAGTCACCAAGAGCTGGACATGATTGAGCAACAATGAACTCTCATTTGCTTTAAAACAACAACAACCACCACAATGTATTTGTGATTTCACTGGGGTAGAGAACTCTCCCAATAGAAATAAAAGTCTTTCTTGCTTTTCTCTAAATTTTGGTACCTTCTGTCCTTACTGAGGCTGACAACTTTGCATAGCTCTGGCCTAGTTATATCTAATTCAATCTCAAATCAAGTCATCACACTCATGACATCATTCATCCTCTTCAAGAACAAAGAACGGGCAACCACAACCTATCTTTCATTCATTTTGTATATACTTGACTTGAAACCAGGCATTCCTGACCCTGAGGCCAGTTCTCTAGCAACTCCCCCAGGCTACTTTTCATTAATTAATTAATTTGCTCATTGGACTCAAATATTGACTTAATGGAAAGTGCACTGATTTTTGAGTTCTCCCAAGTGTTCCTGATGGGAAGTCCATAACCCTCCAGACCCCTCACAGTGTATAAGGTCCTCCTTAGGCCAAAGAGGAAGGGTATAGAAGGGAAGGAAGCCAAGACCAAGGCCAGAGTTCTCCCCACTCCCCAGAGTTTGGCTGGAACGATTCTCTTCTTCAGGTGTTCGACACCCTGAATTACTTGCTTCCAACTTTCTCTAAAGTCCCCAGGGCATGAGGGAGGTCTCCTCAACTAATCTGAATCTGTTCATTCCATTCCATACAATGACTTTCAAGGATTCTTACACTGATCAAAGATTTAAATTTTTTTCAGATTACAAAAGTACTGAGTCTAAAGCCTTTGGTTGGTTAATTTAATGGAGATATCAAAGACTGCTAACCCTGAGTTTGCAACTCTGATTGACTGATTGATTCAGTGGAGGTGTTCTCAGTTACCAAAGGTATAGAGCAAATTTTATATGTGTATATCTATATATATATATATGTGTGTGTGTGTGTATATACACATACATGTAAGTATACACATATACATATATACATATATATGGGAACACATATGTAAGTGTATGTATGCAGGACAGGCTTTTAAGTTTAAGCTGTACTATTAACATTTTCTCTGTCACTTTCTTAAGTCTAGACAATCAACAAAATAATAAATCAAGCCCTGATTTGTAGCACTTGCCAATTTCTGAGGTGTCGATGCTCACAACGAAAATTTAATAATCTGTTCTCATTGGAGATCTCAATTGTGTTCTCCCCACTATTAGGTGCCTTCTGGTGAGTAGTAGGTACTTAATGACTACTTGATGAATGAATGAATGAATGAATGAATGAATGAATGAATGAAGATGGCTGCTGAGTTGTTTTTTTTTTCCTCCCAACTACAGCAACCTTTACAAGTTACCTACTAGGTTACAGGGAGATTGCAATCTGCGGCGGTGGAAGGAATGGACAAAATCATAGATCCTAGAAGTACTACAGAATCTTGTTGATAGAAGGGACCTTAAAATTCATCTAGCCCAGTCTATGTATGGGGTACTGGAAAGAACACTGCATTTAGAATCAGAGGAGGAGCTGACTTCAAGTCCCACTAGGCCTCTTACTTCTGCTTACTACCTATGTGACCCGGGAAAATCACTCGAGCTTTCTGTGCCTCAGTTTCCTCATCTACAGAACAAGGAAAGTCAACGAAATAAAAGTCCTTCCAACTCTAGATTCTATGGCTTTTTTTTTTCATTTTTCATTTTAGGAAACTGAAGCCCAAAAGAGTAACAAAGGCCCTAAAAGGTTTGTTGTTGTTCAGTTGTGTCTGACTCTTTGTGACCCCATTTGGGATTTTCTTGGTAGGAATACCGGAAGGGTTTGCCATTTCCTTCTCCAGCTCATTTTATAGATGAGGAAACTAAGTCCAACAAGGTTAAGTGACTTGCCCAGGGTCACACAACTAGTAAGTATCTGTGGTCAGATTTGAACTCAGGAAGATGAGTCTTCCCCAACCTTGACTCAGTACTCTATCCACTGCACCACTTAGCTGCCCTAAAAGGTATAAGCAAGTCAATGGTAGCAAGAGCTGTGTGGTATAGTATATACAGTGCTAAGCCTGACGTTGGGAAAATCTAGCCTCAGACACTTAGCTTTGAGACCCTAGACAAGTTATTTAACTTATGTTTGCTTCAGTTTCCTCAACTGTAAAAATGAGAATAACAGCAGCATCTCCTTCCCAGGGTTTTTGTGAGGATCAAATAAGACAATATTTTTGAAGTACTTAGCAAAGTGCCTGGTACACGGTAGGGGCTTAATAAGCACTTTTTTCCCTTCCTCCTTCCTACAAAAATAACCTCAAGTACAGATCCTGTCCAAATAATACAAATTACAAATGTGATAATCCTAAATGAGATTTTATCCATATAATTATTCATATTGAATTAATTAATCAATTTATGAAAGAGAGCTTCGTAATATTATCTTTCTGGCTCATAGGGGTCATTCAATAGTGGGGTAACCTTTTGTTTTTCTTGAGCAAAGTCAAGTAATCAGTTATGGAAATGCATGGCATTGGGGCTTGCTAATGACAGATAGTTTAATGCAAGTGTTCCCCTTCTGTCCCTGAGGGAGAGAAGATTGGCAGGAACATAATAATAGGAAATGCTGCAGCTGCCTTTGGAGGTTGTTGAATCAACTGCTCCAGACCACTCCCTTTGAGTCATCCAGCCAAGGCAGAGGTCAGAGGAATCCATTTCCCCATCAGATATTCATCTTCTCCTGGTATTAACGCGATGAACATCTATGGCACACCAGAGTGTGGCTGTCTAACCATTTGCATACTGGTTTGCATTGGTGAGTTACCCTGCAGGAACTTTTCTCAGTATTTAGAAAGACACGTGGTGTATCCAAATGTATGTAAATATGGGATTGCTAGTAGTAGTAGGACTAGTGGTCCTAGATTTGTACTCTTGGCAGTTTCCCCACTTCTCCATTTCTACCAAGTCACTTAATCTCTCTGAGCATCAGTTTCCTCATTCGTAAAATGGAGATAATAATATGCTTACTTCACAGGGTTGTTTAAAGGATCATATACGATAATGTAGATAAAGTGCTCTACAAACATTAAAGTAAGCTGTAATAATAATAATAATAATAAAAAGTAGTAGTAGTAGTAGTGGTAGTAGTAGTAGTAGTAGTAGCAGCAGCAGCAGCAGTAGTAGTAGCAGTAGTAGTAGCAGCAGTAGTAGTAGTAGCAGTAACAGCGGTAGTCATAATGGTGGTGGTGGTGGTAGTAGTAGTAGTAGTAGTAATAGTAGCAGCAACAGTAGTAGCAACAGTAGCAGCAGCAGCAGTAGTAGTAGTGGTAGTAGTAGTAGTAGTAATAGCAGCAGTAGTAGTAGTGGTAGTAGTAGCAGCAGCAGTGACAGTACTGACTAAATCATGGGTCCTGGAAATGGTAATAGATCAACAGCACTAATTGCTGGCCTCTAAGAACCCTATGCTGGATCCTTGGTAACTTTAGTGAGACAAAAGAAATGGAAAAACCAGTCTCTGCTTTCAAAGAATTTCATAATCTGATAGATTAGCCCAGAGCAATGAAAAGACTTGAGAATGCTTATAAGGGAACATATTGTAACAGTGAGTGCAAATGAGTGCAATGCATTCAAGAGAGTAAAAGAATAATAACCTGGCTGCCATCCATCCAGCACTGGGAGGACCCTGGATAAGCATTCCCAGTAGAGGGATTAGGTTGCTCAGGGCAACCCCTTAATGACCTATTCCCACCATGATCAAAAGTGTACTTTTCTGAAATGCATAACTGGGGTTAGCAGTTCAGTCTGTAGTCACAGAGTAGGAGAAAGTGAATTGGCCCTCACAAATAGAGGTGAAATCTAGGACTTGGGCTTCCAAGGCACCATTTTCTGACCTACTATCTTGCAACCAGTAGGTTACAACACTTGGGTATATCTGCAGGGGGTTGGATACCCTGAGTTTCCCTTACCCCACTTCACGTTGTTTTATGAAGGGCAGGAGGAAGCAGTGATCGGTAACCATTGTGAACAGAGGAAGGAGAATGAATAGCGTTTGTGTGAGATTTTAAGAGGAGGAGAGAGAAGACCAGAATAAGGAAGGGCAGAAAGGAGGAAGAAAGGAAGAAAAAAAAAAAGGAAACAAGCATTATTACATCATGCTAAAATTATCTCATTTGATCCTTATAACAACCCTGGGAGGTAAATGCCGTTATTATCCCCATTTTACAGTCTAGGCAACTGAAGGTTAAGCGACTTGCCCTGGGTCATACTGCTAGTAAGTGTCTGAGGCAAGTTTGAACTCAGGTCTTTCTGACTCAAAGTCCAATGCTCTAACCACCCTTCTGAGAGCAGACAGGGAATCTTCCCTAGGGAACATCTTTAAATTTTTGAAAGATTATTTAGACTTGCTTGCTTAGCTCCGGAGAACAGAACTACAAGCAATGGGTAGAAGTTATAAAGAGTCAAATTTAGGTTAAGGCAAAACTTCCTCATGATTAGAGCTAGCTGAAGATGGAACAAGCTGCCTGGGAGATAGTGAGCTTCCTGTCATAAGAGGTCTTCAGACAGAAGAAAAACTTTCCCCTTTGGGTGAGATTCAGACCTCCCTCTTGCTTCCCATTGGGATCTCAACTGCCTCCTGTCAGAAAAACTCATTTACCCTTGCATATCCAGTGTGTAAAGCTTCTCCAATTTCAGTCTTCTGTCTTGCTTCCATAAATGGGTTTATTCACTATTCACTATTTGTGATAGTCTGTTGTGTAATGAATTGGAAGGGGTCAAGTCAGTGGGTGGAAGCTCAGAACTGTCCTCCACACTGGAGGGCTAGTGACTTTTTGTTCTGAACTTAAAAAAAATTGTACCCCAACCAGCAATATTTAGGGGGACAGGTAGATTTCATTCTAGCATGGTACCTGCTCTCAGTGATTGGAGAAAAGGGCCCAGACACAGCATTTCTCCTGCTTTCCTCAACGCAGGAATCACAGTTTCTCTTAAAAAGGGGTGGGCCAGATTCTGTAGATATTTCTTCAAGCTACCCTTGAGTCATTGGTCCATATATTTATACAACCCCTCTAGACATACATATTATACATAGGCACACATATCTTACGCAGAGGTAAACAAAATACAAATTTTAATGTAGCAAGAATATTAGAAGAGCACAAAGTGCTATGAGATCAGAGGAGGAAGAGATCATTTAATTTAATGGAAGGACCAGAAGATATGATTACTAAACACCTGCGAGGAAGCCTGGCATAATGGATAGGGTATGGGATCTGAAAAAGATCCTGTAATAGCTGTGCAACCCATGGGGAGTCATTTACCTCCCTGCCCCTCAGTTTCTTTATACATAAAATGGGAATAATAAAATCACCTACCTCATATGGTTGTTGTGAGAACCATATGAGATAATGTATATAAAGCTCTTTGCAAACCTTAAAGGTTGTATACAAGTAAGATGTTATTATTGTTGTCACCACTACTGCTACTTCTACTTCTGTGATCAATATCATATACCTTTTCCAAATTCCTAGGTTCTGTGCAAAAGTTTTACTTATTTTTATTTGTATTTCTCTACATTACTGATACTACATCTTTTAAGACTTTATTAAACCTACTCTACTGAGACAGGAAGAGAGTAGAGTGTGCTATTAAAAAAAATCAGGAAATGGGATGGCTTATGAATCATCTCAATTGGAGAAATCAGGAAGTGGGAAGGTGTATTCATAGGTACCCTTTCGTAGGTATATTCCTTTCAGACCTGGTTACTAAGAAGCAGTGAGATTCAAGTCCTGAAATAAAAAAAAAGCAGGGGGGTGGTATCCTGGTGTGGTAAATGGAGTATAGGACTTAGAAAGAGCTGGTTTCAAATCCCATTTCTGACATATACTGACATTTTCTGACCACAGGCAAGTCACAAACTATCCTGACCCAAGTTGCCTCATTGGGAAAATGGAGATAATGATACTTGTAATACTACTTCACAAATACAGCCTGGGGAGATTTGGTTTAACAGTAGTTCACATGAAAAAGACTTAGTCAGGGGGCAGGAATCCATCAGCAAAATTACGTGGAAAGCCAAACAAATCTAAATTGATTTTTCTTAAATACTTTAAGGAATGTGTAGTTATATTCAAGTGGGTCGTCTCCCTCACCAATGTTGTTGCAACTCCCTCCACTCATCAGTTGACAGTTTCATGAGTAATTGTGGTCAAAATAATTCATCCCCTGGCAGCCAGCCTTCTGAACGTATAACTCTCCCAGCTACTAGGCTGGTCTTTGAATGTCACCATCGAATTTGTCACTAAACCTGTACTTGAATGAAACCTTACTAGCTTCATGGACCTATGAAAGCTCAATTCTGCTTATGTCACCTTGAAGAACCCATGCTCACCTCCATGACGCAATGAAGTGTTCAAATGGAAATGTAAGAGAATTCTATTGTAGACTGAATTAGCAGAAATATAAAATCCAGTTTCCCTTCTGAGAGTTTCCTACATCAATGAAACCACAGATCCAGGTCTAAGATGCATGTCTAGGGCAAGGGTCAACAAACTAATGACCAAAGACCAAATCCAGCCCAGAAGCCTGCTTTTGTACAATCGGTGAGCTAAGAATGGCTTTTACATTTCAAAGTACAATAAAATTTTATTTGAAAATGTAAACAAATCATTCTTAGTTTCTAGGGCCAGCCATACAAAAGCAGATAGTGTGCTGAATTTATCTTGGGCCAACCCCAGGTCTAGAGCAAAAGACTGAATCATCCCAATGTACTCCGCACTAGTGTTGAACGTATCAGCTTTGCAGCTGCTATGCATTAAAATGTGGTGCAAGAACAAAGTAAATATACTTTTCTAAAAAAAAAAAGGTTCTTTTTTAAATTATGAACTTAACCAACATCTATAAACATAGACATTGCAACATACAAAGAGGAATGGAAAATGGGATTATGCATATATGCTGTATGCTCTGGGGCTACTTTCCCAGACCCCTTCTTAGGGGTTGAGTCCCCAGAGCATGACTGCTCTGTCTCCCAGAAATCAAGTCAACAAAATTCAATTATAATTGTGTCAAACACTGTGCCAAGCACTGAAGATACAAAGAAAGGTAAAAACAATCCCTGTCCTCAAGTAGCTCACAATCTAAAAGGGGAGACAAATAAATATGTTAACAAAAGCATTCCAGGAATTCACAGTCTGGAGATGGAGTGTAATAGGCCAGTGTTACTGGATCATGGAGTATGTGGAGGGGAATAAAGTGTGAGAAGATTGGAAAGGGAGGGAGGGACCAGGTAATGAACAACTTTAAACACCAAACAGAGGGTTTTGTATTTGATCTTGGAAGTAATAGGGAATGGCAAGAGTTTATTGAGTATGGTGGGGACATGGGCAGACCTTTGTAAGTGATGGGAAATTACATGATGATGTACTGATGAACTAGGAGGTTAGAGTGTTTGAAGGAGTATCAATATGTATGTTGAAGTCCCTCAGGATGATGGCAGAAGTTGGAGACCAGAGAAAGATTGTGAGCCAGGTTCTGAATTCATTGAGGAAAGAAGGGGAGTGTCCTGAAGGTCTGTAGACTATAGTTATCAGGATTTTTATTGGGTAGTAGATATGGATTGAGTGAACCTCAAAAGAGGAGAGATTACTGAGTAATGATGGCATGGGGAAAATGTGGAAGTGGCAATGGGGAGCAAAGAGTATTCCAACTCCCCCACCTTAACAAGTAAATCAAGGAGAATGAATGAAAGTTCAATCAAAGCTGGAAAGCATGGCCAGGGAGGTTACATGAGGGAACTAGCTCTCAGCAAGAGGCAGAAGATGGAAAGAGTGGGAAAATAAAAATTTAAGATGAAAGTAAGTCTCTTGTCTATAAAGCAGGTATTCCAGAGGGCACAGAGAAGGAGGTGGGTAGCTTTTATTTGAGACTTTGAGGTGAGATGAAGAATGGGAATAAGAAATTGGGCAGTGGGGGATGGGAATGAGTTTTGGAGAATGACCTACAGAGTTTCGGAATCATTGAGATGGGAAGGGTATGGGAGAGGGGAGGGGTATTTGTTAATAAACATCAAATGAAAAATTTAGATTTTCAAAGTTAATAGTATTATGGCCTCTGTAGGGGGGTAGTCGTTTCAGGGTCTTGAGCAGTTCAGAAGCGGGAGCAAGAACTTGGAAAACAAGGAGTGGGAATACCCTTCTTCCCTCGAGGCAGGAGATAATACTATCAACTTGATAGAATGGTTCCTTCTCCCTTCACTTCAATGACAGGAAACTAGTATGATGGAATGGTGCTTCTCTTCTCCCAGAGGCTGGAGATCAGGCATGAGATACCTGGGGCATGATAGTATGACACTCTCTCCCTCTCCTACTCTCATTGGAGGCTGGAGATGAGATAGGACATTTGTTGAGATCAGGAAAGCGCTGCCCAGGACGTGATGATGGTGTTCCTTTCTCTCTTCTTCCCTCCAGATTTTGCCTATGACATTCTTTGGTATTTTCAGTTTGGAACTTCTTTCAGGAAGTTATCAGTGGATTCTTTCTATTTTTACTTTGCCCTTAAGTTCTAAGAGATCTGGGCAGTTTTTATGATTTCTTAAAATATAGTGTCTAGATTGTTTTTGTTTGGTTATGATATTCAGGGAATTTGATTATCCTTAAATTATTTCTCCTCAACTTGTTTTCCATGTCACTTGTTTTTGATAGCAAATACTTTATATTTTCTTCTATTTTTTCCAATATTTAGTGTTTACTTTAATATTCCTTACTACCTCACAGAGGTATTGAATTCTGTTTGTTCACATTCTGTTTTTCAAGGATCTTATTTCCTGGATAAGATTTTCTACCTTCTGTTTTAAATTATTCATTGTCCTATCATTTTTTTTCTCCTTAACTCTCATTTTTATCTTTTTATCCCTTGATTTTTTTATATACTCTTTTAGTACCTATGGCCATTTTCCTGTCTGTAGTTCTACTTATAAATACTATAGGTTATTCTCTTCTTCTGCATTTACTTCTTGGACATCTCTTAATTTAAAGTATTTCTTAGTTGTGTTCAGTGTTTTCTTCTGTTTACTCATTTTCAGTCTCTGTTCTTGGTTTAGGATTTTGTGGATAGGCCAGTCATCTCCGACACCTTTGGTGCATGATTTGTGTTTGAAAGGTCATGGAAATCAGAGAAAATGCTGAGTTTTCTATTTTGTTGCTCACGTGACCTGGAAGGGCCATCTCCAGCATTCTTGAAGTGATTAGGCAGGCCTTGTTTGACCTTGTTACTATACTCTCTGTCGTCTGGGTGCTGCTATTGCACTGCTGATTTGGATAGGGGGGGCAGGCTAGGTTGGTGTTATTTCCTACTCTCTTCCTCAATGCTTGCTTTCTATCCTGGTCTTCTCATTGTCAACTGCAGGTTCAGGCCTCAGGTAGTCCCTTTCTCTTTGCAAAATCCTCATTCAGAAGCTGGATCCATCTTCAACTATGGCCCTTTCTGCAGGCCCTTGTGAGAAGTTGGAGATCATGTTCATCACAGACCTCCTGCTGCTGATGTTGCAGGAGCTGAGTTGATCTTGCCTCCTGATGGAGCTATGAGTAGTACACAGTGACACCCTGTCTACCTGTACAGTATGTGTCCTATTAGGATTGGTTCTATCCTGACAGACTGAGGCTAGAATCTGGCATTGACTTGCAAACCCTGTACTCAGAGCACTGAGTAACTTCCAGTCCCTTTGAAGGAGTTTGCACTGACTCCCTTCCTCTCCCTGGCCTCCATTCCAGCTGGGTTACTGGTGTTCACACTGGTTTCTCTCCTGGCCTCCAATTGTTTCCAAGGGTACCTGAGCTGGTCCTGGATTCATTAATTCAACACCTTATCAGACTACCCCTTCTTCCAGTTGCCTTTTGGTGTAGTTTTGGACTAGATGGTGGAACTTACTGATGTTTCTTTTCACATTTTATCATCATTAATCTTTCTGGGGCTACTTTCAATTGTGTGCTAGAGTATAAAAGAGCTGGGTGACCTTTCACAATATCATTTTTTTAAAAATTAAAAAATTTTTTTTTTCAGCAATTGGGGTTAAGTGACTTGCCCAGGGTCACACAGCTAGTAAGTGTCAAGTGTTTGGTCTGAGGCCAGATTTGAACTTAGGTCCTCCTGACTTCAGGGGCGGTGCTCTATCCACCGCGCCACCTAGCTGCCCCCACAATACCATTTTTAACAGAATTTTCCTTCCCACAGATGTGCTTTCACCCTGGTCTCCCTCCCATCTGGTCCTTCACTCTGTTGTCTCCTCTCTCCCCAGTTCCAATGGTTGATGGGGATGATGATAGCTAGCATGTATATAGTACCTTAAGATTTGCAAAGAGCTATACAAATATTATTTCATTTTGTCCTTATGTTACAAGTCTGTCCACCACACTTAACATGGGGGTGCCATGTTTGGCTGGAAGGGAGGCAAGAATAACTACATCTCTGGCGTCTCCTCCCCCTGCCTTTCTCCAAGGGATACTTTAATTCCTTCCAGAAAAGAAAGCAGGAGATAGTGGGTAGGGCAGACCATTCTTCTCACCTCGGAGAGTGGGGTGCTGGGCTAAAATTATATATATCTGTTCCCTCAAATATTGTTAGTCTAGAGGACATAGTTTTCAAGTTCAAGTTAACTCCTGATTGCTATTCAATAATGGGGAAAAGAAGACTCCAAGCTCTATATCCAAGGCTTGACTTCCTTCCCACAAAATGAATACACATAGTAAATAATAAAGAAATCCATTTATCTAAGTCAATAGGAAATTAGAAGTCATAAAGGGGAAAATTCCCTGAAGTCTCTAGTGTAGTAAGCTGAGAATAAGGACATGATCCAAGTTCTACTTGGCAGCTTCTCAGAGTCATTTTCCCAAAATGGCCCCAAAGAGAGGTTGGAATCCCATGCATCTTCTCACTCAACACTGGAAGCCAGAAACCCTGAAGAGACTGAAGAGCTGGAAGAGAATTAAGAGGCTGAATTTCTCTCCTCTCCCACTCTCACTAACTTTGCCCTTCATGCAAGCACACCCTAATTTCCGCCGATGAAGACAGAGTCCTGAACCAACGGGCTTTAAGGCTCCTGTTCTACTTACAACAATACTAAAAGTTAGGTGCTATTGTCTCTATTTTACAGATTAGGAAACTGAGGCTAACAGAGGTTTGAGTGAATTTCCCAGGGTCACAAAGTTAATAAGTATCTGAGGACAAATTTGAACTCAGTTCTCCTGACTGTAGGCCCAGCACTCCATCCACTGCATCACTTAGCAGTGAGCCAATAGAGAACCAGGTAGCCCTTGGGATTTCAGATCACATGGCCCTGTCTCTACCATTCCTTCCCCACCCTCCTACCATCTAGAGCCTCTTTCCCTTGATGACCCTCTCTACCCCTACCCCTAACCTGGCTTGGCTTAGAGGCTTAGACATAAAAGAGCTCCTTCTAATGACTGGCAAGCATGGGGGAAAGGATAGGAAATGTGTTCTTGGTCACCAAATTGGAATTCTGAATTTATATTCCTTAGACAATTACTCATGGTGGTTAGGTTCTGTAATAGTAGTACTGTGGTTCTATGCTTCATAAGCATGGTGGGTGAAATAAGCGTGTATGGATTGAGTCTACCTCCATATACACTTCTGGAGAAATATGTGGTCTGGATACCAGATGGAAATAGCTGACATTTATATAGCACTTTAAAGTCTGCAAAGCAGACGTTTATATATATTATCTCATTTACATATTTCAAATGTATTATCTCATTTGAGTCTCTGAGGTAGTTATTTTGGGATATTATTATCCCCCATTTTACAGTCAGAGAAAACTGAGGTTCAGAGAAATGAAAGAACTTGCCTGTTTACATCTAATAAGTGGCAAGAGCAGGATTAGAATCCAGATCTTCCCCATTTTGATTCTGGCTTATGCACTATACCATGCTACCTCTCAAACAAGTGACTTATGTAGAAACTTTGAAAACCAACCCAGTAATATGTTGGGACATTCTGTACTTGTGAAATTGAAGAATGTTTTTAGTTATTGAGAGCCATCATCAAGGCATGAAATTCTATAATGGTTAGGTGCACAAGAGTATCCCAGTAATATGCTCACATGAAAAACAGTTTGGTAGTAATGGATGAAAAGCTGTCCTTGTCAGAAAGACGTAGACTAACATCTTTCTGGAGGCAGCAAAGTGGAGTATTTAGAATGCTGGACCTAGAGTCAGGAAAACCCTGGGTCAAATCCTGCCTCAGATACTTACTTAACAGTGTAACTCTGGGTCAAGTCATTTAACCGTGGTCTGCCTCAGTTTCCTCATCTGTAAAATGGGAAAAATAGTAGTACCTACATCCCAGAGAAAAAATCTGTAAAGCACCTTACAAACCTTTTTAAAGCACTAATTGTTCCTTGTTGTTACTGCTGCTGTTGGTATTGCTATTATGTCCTGTCTCTGACTTACTTCCTGCCTCTACCTGGGCAAATCATTTAACTTCACAGTGCTCCCTGACAATTCTAATACCATATGTTATGGACCTGCAGATTAGAAGTTACATACCAACTCTAAGATCCTAAATTACACTGGAGGGAGTTCCCACACTGAGAATTCCCCTTCACCAAAAGAAGTCATAGGAGCTCTACCCTTCTAAAATAGAGAGAGAGAGAGGGAGAGAGACAGAGAGAGAGAGAGAGAGAGGGAGAGAGAGAGAGAGAGAGAGAGAGAGAGAGAGAGAGATGGATAGCTAGATAGATGATAGATAGATAATGTATATAAGCATACATGTATATGACTTTGCTTACATTGCCCTGAGAAGAGAATGTGTGTGTATTTTTAATATGTATTTGTTCTATCTTAGTGGCTGGATTCTTTATTAATGAAATTCAAAGCCGTTCCTGATTTAAGTTCAGTTTATTCTTAGCAGAAGGTAACTTCCTAGTTCAAAGGAAAGCTGCTTCCAAAAAAAAAAACAAATACTCAAACCAAATAAAAACAGCCCTTTGGCTTTCAAAACATACCAGACCCCAGCTGGTTGATTTCGGGTAAATGAATCAGAGACATACGGTTTAGATTTCCCTCTCTAAGGAGGAGCAATGCTGCAGGGTGGAGATGTTTCACAGACTAGCTTTGCTGAACCTAGAATAGTTGAAACGCAGTTGAAGCAGCTTTTCCAAAGCCCAGTGCCCTCTCTGCCCCTCTTCTCTCCCGGTTTATAATTGTCAGCATTCGCTCCCCTTCTCTCTAATAATTTCTCTTTCTCCTCTCAGTATGTCTGTCCGATCTCCCTGTTTGCCATTAGCGTGTGCACAGATGTTATCTTAAGTTCCTGATTAAGAACCAGTTAGTAACCAGGATACTGAAGTACACAGATCATTGTTTATTATTGCTAAATCTGCAGCCTCCATTCCTGAAATAACTCCCACCCACCCCTGTATACAAAAAAGATTTCTAAGAAAAATTTACTGGTTTTCAATGTTGTTTCTCTCCATACTGATGACATTTTCCTGGAACTCATCATCCTGAACAATACAATACACAGGAACATGTAGACATTCATCCCCAGAACTTTGGAATGATTGATGTGGGGACCTCAATGGGATGAACAGCCAGAGAAAACACAAGAGAACAATGAGCTATGGGACCAGACTATGGGCCCACCACTTCCTTCAGCAAACTGTATCTTCTCAGGATGCAGTGGCAAACACCCTCTTATACAAGAAGCCTTCCTCAATTTTCTGAGAACCTCTTTCCACTCCTATAATACTGATGGATATCTCTAGTACGCTCACATGGCTAGTAAGTAACCTCATCTATGAAATCTGTATACAAATTAATGTTTTAATGTTGGCCTTGTCTCTGCAACCAGAATATAAATTCTGCAGGTATAGGGATGAAGTCAAACCTTATTAATTTTATAAAAGCATTAAGTCATTCTTTATCCACCACTATACACTGAGACCTGAGAGACAGCATGGCATTATAGGTAGAGGGTTTGATTTGAATTTAGAAAGACTTGCACTTAAGTTCTGCTCTGAGTCATAGTGGCAGAGTGACCATGGACAACTCATGTAGCATCTTAGCATCCCATGAAATTCTCTAAGTTACAGACAGATTGTGGGTCTATATTAGCATCTGCTAGAGGGATGTCACTAGGTCCTTACAACTGCAAAATTACAGGTTTAGAAAAAAAAAGCCAGGCCCTTTACTAAGGGGAGATACAAAGAAAGAAAACAAAGTCCTACCCTGGGTGACTTAAAATCGATTGGGGGGAATCAGGAGAGGTATAAATGGAAATATGAGAAATACGGTAAAAAAAATTTGCAAAAATACTAAGTAATTTCAGCTGTTGAGAGAGAGAGAGAGAGAGAGAGAGAGAGAGAGAGAGAGAGAGTTTCACATGTTTATCAGTACGACTGAATATAGCTAAAAAGAAACAGAACAGTTAGGTGGCGTAGTGGATAGAGCACTAGGCTTGGAATCAGGAAGACCTGTCTTTCTCAGTTCAAATCAGACCTCAGACACGTACTAGTTGTGTGACCCTGGGCAAGTCACTTAACCCTGTTTGCCTCGGTTTCCTCATCTGTAAAATGAGATAGAGAAGATGGTAAACCACTCCAGGATCTCTGCCAAGAAAACCCCGAATGTAGGCATGAAGAGTTGGGAATGACCCAACAACAAAATTAAAAAGAAAAGCAATTGAATTGAAAGTACTTGTTTATACCAAATTGTTGGTCATAATGAACTTTGATCACTTTTTTCTTTTTTTACATTTTAAAATTTATTTTTAATATTTTAAAAAAATTTTGAACAGCAAATTCTCTCTCCCTCCTACATCTCCCCCATCCATTGGGCAGGCAAGTAATATGATGCTGTGATCACTTTTCAATTCAGCAAACATTGATCAAACATCTGCTACATTCTAGGCAAATTGTTTTCCATTTCACATAGATGCAGAGAAACAAGAGCTAAGGGGCTGCTGCAGTGAATTAATTAGTTAACTGAAAGCAGGTGAACTTAATAATCAAGGAAGACTTCATGGGAGAAGTGAGGCTTGAGAAAGATACAGAGTTATACATAGCCCCATTAATTCTCCCCTAGGTAAAAGACTTTCTCCTTGCTCCCTCCTTCCAATCCATCTTATTTATTTAGTTGGTTTAAAAGTTTTTTGATCTATGGAGTCATAATTATTCAAAACATGTTCTTAATTGGTTACACTGTTCTTGTTCTACACAGCATTGCCAGATTAATATTCAAAAAACATACTTGGGTCATGTCATTGCCCCTCTCAAAAACCTCTGAATGCTCACAATTGTCTGAAGCATCAAGTTCTCAGACTTTTTGGTCTCAGTATCCCTTCACAACCTTTAAAAATTATTAAGGACTCCAAAGAACTTTTGTTGATGAGAGTTATATTTACTAATACTTATCATATTAGAAATTAAAACCGATAAATTATTAAAATATATTAATTCACTTAAAAATATTAGATGCATTGCATATAAATATAATTTTTATTTAAAAAAACTATTACCAGAAACAAAAGACCAAAAAATTTAGTAAGAAGAGTTTTATTTTATACATTTTTGCAAATCTCTTTAATATCTGGTTTACTAATGATCTCTTAATTGACAGATTGAATGAACTTTTCTCAATCTTTATCCTTCTTGACCTCTACAACTTTTACCACTATTGGTTGCCCTCTTCTCCTTGGTACTCTACTCTTGGTGCTCCGCCTACCTGTCTGACTATTCCTCAGTCTCCTTTGCTGGATCTTTACACACGTCATACCCGCTAAAATGGTCATTCCCCCAAGCCTGTCCTGGGCTCTACTCCCCATTCCATCTATACTATTTCACTTGGTGATTTTATAGGCTCCTATGGATTCACTTACCATCTTCATGTGATGACAAATCTACTTGTCCAGCTTAAACCTCTCTCCCAACCTTCAGTCCCATAACTTCAACTCCCTATTAAACAGCTTGAACTGGATATCCTGTAGACATCTTAAACTCAATACGTCCAAAACTGAACTCATCTTTTGCCTCAGACTCTCTCTTCTTCCTTACTTCTCTATTACTGTAGATTCATCCTCCCAGTCACCCATGATGGAAACCTAGGTGTCATCATCCCTGATCTCTCCCCGTCTAACCCCCACATCCAATCATTTGTCAAGTTCTGTCATTTCTACCTTTGTAGGAATTCAGGAGAGGAGGACAGTGTAGAGTTGAATTGGTTTACCAAGGTGTCAATATGGGGAGAAGGGGAGAGAGTATCTAGTGCAGGAGAGTTGGCCTGGGAGAGAATTGAGGGGTCAAGTGATTAGAAGTCATGGTGTGTATGAAGAATAGGGTTATGTAAGGTAAGACAGAGGGAGAGGTGAAAAGCCAATAGTCAAATAAGGGGATTTTAAAATTCACGAACATGGAGGTGGTACATATTTGGGTGATGACAAGATCAAGAGCATGACCCTGGTTGTGTGTGGCTACAGTATTGTAGAAAAATAGCTTATGGGCATTGGATAGATTCAAGAACCAAGTGGTTAGGGTATTTGTGGGAGAATTAATATGTATGTTGAAATCCCCTAATATGATGGCAGGAGTCGGGAAGAAGGGAAAAATTGTAAGCTAGGTATCAAACTCATTGAGAAAGGAAGGGAAGTGACCTGGGGCTATATAGACAACAGCCACCAGGCTTTTGATTGGGTAGTTGATAGGAATAGCATGAGCTTCAAAGGAAGAGAGGTTACTGAGTGACAAAGGAAAGGGGGAACCTGGAAGTGGCAATGGAGAGCAAGGAGTATTCTAACTCCCCTGCCTTGACCAGTAAATCAAGGATAGTGAGTGAAGGTGCAGCTAGTATAGGAAAGGGTGGCCAGGGAGGTTGCATCATCAGGAGGAACTAGAGAGGGGAAAATATTTAAGATGAAGGCAAGTTTGTTGCCTGTGGACCAGATATCCCAAAGGGCACAGTGAAAGAGATACCCTACCAACCCAGACTATTTGTCCTTTCCTAAAGATATGTTACATTTTCTTGCTTTGAGGTCTTCACTTGTGCCATTCTCTCCACCTAGTGTGCTCTCTCTACTTTCATTTATGGCCATGAAAAGGGAATGCCTCATTCAACAGAAATAAATTAGTCAGAAGGGGGAGTGGAGCCACATTGTTTGCCAATCTAATATATCTAGTCCAACAAACATTTATTAAGCACCTTCATGCACAAGGCACTGTACTAGGTGCTGAGGATACAAAAATAAAACAAAAAAAATGCCCACTCTCAAGGAGCTTACATTCTACATTGGGGATACAGCAGATAAACATGTGACTTAAGATTTAAGGAGAGAGGGAGAACTAGCAAAGTGGGGGATCAAGAAAGGCTTCCCATAGAAAATGTCACATGAGCTAAACCTTGAAATAAGCTAGAGATTCTAAGGGATAGAGGTAGGGAGGCAGTGCATGCCAGATATGGGGGATAGCCTATGCAAAGCCTAGGAGGTGGGAGATGGAATACTGAATTCAGGGAAGAAGGTATTAACACATCTGTACAGAAGTACATGAATCTTGTTTGGAAGTGGGCAGGGAGGAGAAAATGATTGCCTTACTTGATACTTTCCAAAGGTAGAAGAAACAATTTTAAGAACTGCTATCTACTCCCTTCATGGTAAAAAGGAAGGACAGATTTATGAAGTGGAAATGATTTAAAACTTGGGAGAAAATGGCCATGTCATCTGAGAGCTGGTAATAGACAAAGGAAACTGCTTAGCATGGTATGGTATGTACACTGGCTTTTGGAGAAGGGATTCCAAAAAGATTGGGAAAATACAAGTTTGATGCCCTGGCTTGAGAATCAAAAAGGAAAGCTGGCTCAAGAGGGGTTGAAGGCTCTCCCAAATGAAATTTCAACCCAATGCAGTTGTGAAAGACCAAGGGGAAGAAGAAAAAGGTGACTAGGAGCTCTCCAATAAATGAACTGAGGACATCTGCCAAAAATGGAAACAGGGGCACATAATCAAGAATGAATACACACAAAAACGGTCATGGAACTGTAAGAACAATGTGTCTTGTGAATATTGAAAGGAATGTCTTGTGAATATTGAAAAAGAGAAGCAATGATTACTAGAAGCCAGTATGGATTTACTAAGAGCAAGTCTAATTTCCCTTCTTGATAGGGGTACTAGAAGAGTAGATTAGGGGAACATCATCTCGACAATTCCACTTCCCCTACATCTTTTTCATCCATATCCTTCCTCTTCACTTGCATGGTCATTAACCCAGTTCAGGTCCTCATCACCTCCCATCTACTTAGTCTCTTAACTGCTTTTGCTTTCAATATCTCTTTTTTTTTTTTTTCCAATCTATTCTCCACAAGGGTAATAGAACAATCTTCCTAATCCCAGGTCTAATTATATCACTCCCTTTCTTAATCATCTTTAATTGTTCTCTATTTTTTCTTAGATAAAATTCTGAATTCCATAGGCTTGGCATGTGAAGCCCTTCACAGTCTGTCTCCAGCCTGCCTTTCCATAGCTACTTCACATTACTTCCCCTCATTCGTTTGACTTTCCAACCAAATTAGTCTATTTATAGTTCCTTGGACTTGGTATTCCATCTCCTGTCTACTTGTCTTTGCACAGACTGTCTCACACCTCTAATATACCATCTCCTTGCCCCCACCTCATAGCTTCCATCAAGGCTCAACTCAGGTGTCTTCTCTCTAGGAGACCTTTCTCTGATTCCCCCAAGTTTTTAATACTCTCTTTCTCTTCTGAAAATATCTTGTATTTACTCTTCTTTGTACAGATTGTATTCCATCTCCCCAACTCCTCAGCATGTAAGCTAGTTAAGTTTAAATACGATTTTTCATTTTGTTTTATACCACTAGCACTGAGCACAGTGCCTTAACATTACTATTACTTTTAATGCGGGCTGAATTGAATTCAGTAAGGGATTTGAAAAACGTTTCTCAAGTTATCCTTGTAGACCAGAGGTTCTTAATCTGGGGTCCATTAGTTTTTGTTTTTTTTTTAAATTAATAACTGTATTTCAATATGATTAAATATTAATCATTTCCTTTGTAATCCTAGGTGTTTTACTTTGTACATTTAAAAACATTCTGAGAAGGGGTTCTTAGACTTCACCAGACTGCCAGAAGGGTCTATGACACAAAAAATGTTAAGGACTTCTCTGATACAGACGAAATAAAGTGATGTTGTTTGAATGATAAAATCATCAGATGTTTTTGTACCTCATTCAGTGACTAGCTCCAAAGAGGAATGGGTTAATGGATATATGTCAACTTGGAAGCATGCCATTGCTACTAGTAGCATTGCTAGCATGCCATTGGTCTCTGTCCTCGTCTCTGTCCAGTTAAACTTTTAAAAAAAATCAATGCACCTTTTCAAAAGTTACCAAAAAAATCGATTGAAAAATATAGGGAGCTAGGTGGTACAGAAGATAGAGTGTTGGACTTGGGTTCAAATCCTGCCTGAGACTCTAATTGTGTGACCCTGGGGAAGTCACTTAACTTCTGCCTGCCTCAGTTTCCTCATTTATAAAATGGAAATAATAATAACACCTACCTCCCATGGTTATTGTGAGGATACAGAGAAAGAATATTTGTAAAACATTTTGCAAACCTTTAACCATCATGTAAATACTAGCTATTATTATTAGATGGGAGTAATGCATCTAAAATATATATATATATATATATACACACATTATATATGTATGTGTTTATCTACATATACATATACATATAAATATGTCTATATAACAGACATAGGAGTTTTAGTTGACTATGAATTCAATATTAACACATAACATCACATGGTAGCCAAAAAAAAATGGGCAGCTAGGTGGCACAATGGATAGAGAGCCAGGCCAAGAGTCAGGAAGGCTTCCTGAGCTCAAATCTGGCCTCAGACACTTATTAGCTGTGTGACCCTGGGCAAGTCACTTAACCCTCTTTGCCTTAGTTTCCTTATCTGTAAAATGAGCTGGAGAAGGAAATGGCAAACCACTCCAGTGTCTTTGCCAAGAAAACCCCAAATGGGGTCACAAAGAGTCAAACATGACTGAAAAAATGACTGAATAACAACAACAACAAGAAGCCAAAAAATGAATTCAAGTTGAGGCTGCCTTAATGGAAACGCAGTGTTCAGAAGAAGAGAGGCCATAGCTTCACTGTACCATGGTTATACTAATCATGGTCAGTTTTGGTCATCTCATTGTAGGAGGGATATTGAAAAGGTGCAATGTGTCTAGAGGAGAGTGACCAGGATGCTAAGATAACTCAAAACTATGTCAAGAAGATCAGTAGTGTTTAGCCAAGAGAAGAAAAAAATTGGAGTATGACACCGTAGCAATCTTGAAAGAGTAGAATTTTTATGTGGGAAAGGGATTCAACTTTTTTTTTTTAAGTTCAGAGGAGAGAACCAGGACCACAGAAAAACAGAGTCTTAGAGCTGAAAGACATTAGGATCTCTTGACCTATAATATAGAGGAGGGAGGCATTGAGAATGTCTTGCAAAAGACACGGCTGTTACTGAACTCATGACACAATCATTATCACTCAGTTCTTCATTATTCTGGGCCCAAGACCACAGGAAGCTTTCAGCTGAGCACATAAGACCTTTCTGGGTTCATGCAGGCAACACAGGGAAAGACAAATATGTCATCTAATGAAAGACAAACAGAACACCAGCCCCATGGATCTACACTGCTCTCCTGTGAAGGAGTCTCACCTAGCTGGTTTGCCAACCTTCCTTCTAATAACACATAGCTTTTAAACCACTTCAACACCAGTCCAGAGCTTCTGGTTCTCCATGATTTATTCTACCTGTGGTTGTACTTAGTGGGGGCAAAGACTTAGTGCTCTTGTTGGGATTATTGGCAGCAGCTGCTCCCTTTCTGATCCCACAATTCAACTTCCCTGCATTGCTAGTTGTGGTATCAAAAGAAAGCACAGAGGTCACGTAGCTCACCTCTTAACCCAAATCATGAATCCCACCCATAACATTCCCCAACAAATCATTCAGTCTACTAGAAAACCTCCAATGACAGGAAACTCGCTATGTTCAAAGGTAGCTCATTCAGGAACATTTTCCTTAGAACTGAGTCAAAATCTGTTTCGGTGTGACTTCTATCAACAGATCCTAATTCTGCCATCGTGGGGGCAATAGGTAGGGGGTGGGGAAAAAGAGAATGGTTTGGTTAGAAGGTTATTGTTATAGTCTAGGTGGGGATTAATGAGGGCTTTATGCTAGGGTAGTGACAGTGAGAATAGATAAGATGAGATGGGCTCAAGAGCCTTTTAGAGGTCAATTTGACAGGACTTAGCTACTGACTGCACCCCTAGTAGCAATATGAGGAGAGAGAAAAACATCAAGCTTCTAAACAACAATTAATGATGGTGCTGCTGACAGAAATAGGGAAGTCAGAAGGAGAAGCAAGTTTTAGGGGGATTATGATCAGCTCATTTTGGACATAGTGAGTTTGAGATGCTGCTGGAATAACTAGATGGAGACAGTCTTATAAATAGTTTGAGATGTGGATATAAAAGGTAAGAGAAGGGTCAGGGCTGGAGACAAAGATATTAGCACAGCAAGGAAGGCAGGGGAGCTAAAATCTGAAGGAAGTCTTGAATTCATGGAGAATCAGTCCACTGAATTTTAAGGATAGACTTATGATACTACTTATAGAGATACTTATAGAGTAAAAGGGGTGTGAGGCAAGATAAGCAGGACTTAATCACAAGATATTATTTGATTTTTGGCTATTCATAGATCTCTTTCCTAGTTACACTTGTGTGCTGAGCTGGACTGCCGAGCCAAGTACAAAAGAAATGGGATGTGATAGATTTGTATTGCCATCATAGGATCATAAAATTGTAGATTTAGAATGGGAAGGAGCTTCAGGGGTCTTACTTACACCAGTAAGTAATCAGGGGCAGAGCAAGATTCAAACCTAAAAACTCTGACTCCATATTTTTTATTAGTAGTTGAAGACCTATGTCATTTTGGGCAAATCACTTAACCTCTTTGTACTTCAGTTTCCTTATCTACAAAATAAGGGGATTTGTCTAGATAACCTAGAGTTTCCTCCCAGATCTAAATTTATAAACCTTTGACTCCACCTTCTGCATCATTCCCCCTTCCCTAGGTCATGTCAGTATGGGAGACTGATTGTCTCCAGATTGGAGACAAGATTGTCCAGGGAGAAAGTACAGAGAAAAAAGAGAAGAGGGAATATGTGAGAAACTTAGAGGACATCAACATTAAGGGATTGAGTGGAGGAAGAGAAACCAGTGAAAGAGAAACAGAAGTAGCCATTGGACAGAAGAACCAAGGGAGTTTAGTGTCTTGAAAGCCAAAGGAGAAGAGTATATCCAGGTGGTAGAAGATATTCTGCAGTGTCCAGAGCTTCAGGAAGGCCATACGGAATCAGAACTGGAAAAAGGCCTTTGGATTTATTAAGAGAAAAGTCAATGATGACCTTTTCAGAGAGCAGTTCTAATAGACCGGGGCGGGGGAAGAGGGGAAGAGAAGGGGGATGAAAGCCAAATTGCCAGGAGTTGAGGAGTATCAAGGAAGTGGAGGCCCATCAGATATAGCAGATTTTAAGAAGTTTAGTTGTGAAAAGAAGCCCAGAAATAGGATAGCAGATTTATCGTAAGAGATCAGGGGAAAGTTTTTTAAAAAGGATTCAGGTCTCAGAACTTAAAAAAAAAAAAAGTTGAATCCCTTTCCCACAAGCCCCAGAGGCCCTGGCCCATGAAGCCAGTGACCAGGATTCCTTGAAACCTGCGGTCTCAAGGCCACATGTGGCCCTCGAGGTCCTCAAGTGCGGCCTTTTGACTGAATCCAAACTTCACAGACAAATCCCCTTAATAAAAGGATATGTTCTGTAAAACTTGGACTCGGTCAAAAGGCCACACCCATGGACCTAAAGGACCACGTGTGGCCTCAGGGCTGCAGGTTCCCCATCCCTGGATTAGATGATCTGAACATGTTTGCAAGCATATAGGAAAAAGCCAAAAGAGAAAGGCACTGATTGATAGAACAAGGCACTGGATAGAACAAAAAGGGATAGGATTGAGAGCACAAATAGAGAAGCCTTGGCCTTGGCAATAATTACAAACAGTTCATCCTCTGAGGCAGGAAAAAAAAGGAGAAAATGAGATAGATTTTTAAAATCATAAAATGACTTTGATTTTTAATTTTAAAAAATCTATTTTAATGCCCTTAAATTATAAGCTAATTAAATTAGAACTTGAGGAAGCAAAGAAAATAGATGTCTAGAGAGATATCTAGGTAAATATCTAGACAGATAGATAGATAGATAGATAGATAGATAGATAGATAGATAGATAGA
>NW_020954576.1:40043719-40058876 GCF_900497805.2 Vombatus ursinus
AGATAGATAGATAGATAGATAGATAGATAGATAGATAGATAGATAGATAATGTGAGAGAAAAGAATTGTCCTGGTCCAGACTCAGCTTTCCTGTCACCGTAAGAAAGATGGAAGATGCTCTATAAGGGAGGGAAGATCCAGAATTCAGCAGTGTCTCTATTGACCAACCAGACTAAGAATTGACTGTTGTCTTTGTCAGAGGCAAAGAATAAAGCAGAGAAAAGAGAAGAAAAAGAAAGCTAGCAGAAGAAGAGAAAGAAAAAAGAAAAGATGACCTCTGATACAAAGTCACCCAAAACTACGTGCCCCTTACTAGGGCCTTGCCACTTTGGTTGGCCATTTGACCACCAAAGCTCTTCTGGCTCTACATGTACTCTAGAAATCCCAAGTCTTTTAGGGTGAGATAGCATTAAGAGCCAGGAGCCACAGCAGAGTCTCCTGAGTTGCAGCGCCACCTAGTGGACTCTTCACTCCTTCTACCAGATGGTAAGGCTCAGCAACCCCACTCAGCTGCAACTCACTCACTAGAGGGTCCAGCCAGTTGACTTCCCAGAAGGCTGTCTCCAGTGATAGCAGGGTGGGGAGCCGAGGAAGGAAAGTGAACAGATGTGCTGTGTCGTGCAGGCAGGAGAGAAAAAGAAACTGGTTGTACTTCTGACCAGATTTTCCTGCCCACAGCAAATTCTCTTCATCTACTGTCCTGAGATGGTGCCCCAGTGCTCTGTATCATGAGTGTCCTATGAGTTTTGCAAGTGGAATTTCCTAGATATATGGTTCCATCTCCCAGGGTGGGGCAACTCTCGAGTTAATCATGTGCCTTGTTTTCATGAAGAGCAGTGCACGGGACTGGCATCAGACCGTCATTTCTACTTCTTCCTCCTGGGCTATATAGCTCTAGAGGACATCTACTCTGACTGAAAATGCCTTTCCCTTTCCTTTTCCTCAGCCCAAACACAGAGCCATGTGGAAACCCCAGACTGGGGAAGGAAGGGCAGGTAGAGCCAAGATGGCAGAGAGAATCCAGGAAGTTGCCTGAACTCTCCCCAGTTTCTGTCAGAAATATTAAATCAAGCCTCTAAAAGAATTCTGGAGTGACAAAACCCACAAAAAGACAGAGTGAAATTATTTTACAGTCCAAGATAACTTAGAAGGATTTCAGGAAAGGTCTGTCTCACTTGGGCAAAAGGGGAGTAGAGTAGGCAGTGTTGGGGCAAGCCAACAGGAGGCTCTTAGCCACAGCACAGCTCAGCAACCGTGGTCCTGCAGCCCTGGCTCAGCAGGCCAATGGTCCAAAAGGCCAGCTGTGAGGCCTCCAACCCCAAAACAGCAGGCAAATTGCCAACCCTGGAACCCAGGCACCACTAGGCTAGACCATCCTACTGCAGTGGGCAAGCCACAAGCCCCAGAGGCCCTGGCCCATAAAGCCAGTGACCAGGCCCTTGACCCCTAGGGTAAGAAGCTTGGGATGGTGCCCCCTGTACCACAGGAGCAAAGCTCAATTTTTTAAAATGAGCAAAAAGCAAAAAAGAGCCCTGAGCATAGAACACTACTATAGTGACAGGGAAGATCCAAACACAAACTCAGAAGAGGACAACAATGCAATGTCAAAATACCTACATGTGAAATCTCAAAGGCGAATATGAATTGGTCTCAAGCCCAAGGACTCCTCTTAGAGGAACTCACAAAGGATTTTAAAAATCAAGTAAGAGAGGAAGAAGAAATTGGGAAAAGAAATGAGAGTTATGTAAGAGAATTATGAAAAAAAGAGTCAATAGCTTAGAAAAGAAAGCACAAAAATTGACTGAAGAAAACAACTTCTTAAAAAATAGAACTGGCCAAATTGGGGGGAAAATCCACTGAAGAAAACAACTCCTTTAATTAGGAAAACTATCAGCATAATTCATCATATCAACACCAAAACTAACAGAAACCACATGATCATCTCAATAGATGCAGAAAAAGCTTTTGACAAAATACAACACCCTTTCCTATTAAAAACACTAGAGAGCATAGGTATAAATGGAGTCTTCCTTGAAATAATAAATAGCATCTATCTAAACCTTCAGCAAGCATAATATGCAATGGGGACAAGCTAGAAGCATTTCCAATAAGATCAACAAGGATGTCCATTATCACCACTGTTACTCAATATTGTACTGGAAATGTTAGCTTTAGCAATAAGAGAAGAAAAAGAAATTGAAGGTATGAGAATAAGCAAAGAAGAAACAAAGCTATCACTCTTTGCAGATGACATGATGATATACTTAGAGAATCCTAGAGAATCAAGTAAAAACTACTTGAAATAATAAACAACTTTATTAAAGTTGCAGGCTATAAAATAAACCCACATAAATCATTGGCATTTCTATATATTACCAACAAAGCCCAACAGCAAGAGATAGAAAGAGAAATTTCATTTAAACTTACTATAGACACTGTAAAATATTTAGGAGTCTACCTCCCAAAACAAACCCAGGAACTCTATGAATACAATTACAAAACACTTTTCATACAAATAAAGTCAGATCTAATTAATTGGAAAAACATCAGTTACTCATGGGTAGGCTGAGCTTATAATAAAAATGACAATTCTACCTAAGCTAATTTACTTATTCAGTGTCATACCAATCAAACTACCAAAAATTATTTTATAGAGTTAGAAAAAATAATAACAAGACTCATTTGGAAGAACAAAAGTTCCAAAATATCAAGGGAACTAATGAAAAGAAATGAAGGGGAAGGTGGCCTAGCCATTCCAGATCTTAAATTGTATTATAAAGCAGCAATCATCAAAACTGATTGGTACTGGCTAAGAAATAGAGTGGTGGATCAGTGAAATAGGTTAAATATGCAAGACACAATAGTCGATGACTATAATAATCTATTATTTGATAAACCCAAAGACCCCAGCTTCTGGGATAAGAACTCACTCTTTGAAAAAAAAACTGCTGGGAAAACTGAAAAAGAGTATGGCAGAAACTAGGCACAGACCAAAATCTCACACCATATACCAAAATAAAGTCAAAATGGGTTCATGGTTTAGATATAAAGGCTGATACTATAAGCATACTAGGAGAGCAAGGAATAGTTTACCTATCAGATCTATGGAGAACAGAAGAATTCATGACCAAACAGGAGATAGAGAACATTACAAAAAGTAAAATGGATAATTTTGATTACATTAAATTGAAAAGGTTTTGCACAAAGTGAATGCAACTAAGACTAGAAGGAAGGTAGAAAATTGGGAAAGAATTTTTACAACCAGCCTCTCTGATAAGGGCCTCATTTCTAAAATATATAGAGAATTAAGTCAAATTTATGAGAATACAAGCCATTCCCCAATTGATAAATGGTCAAAGGCTATAAACAGGCAGTTCTCAGATGAAAAAATAAAAGTCATCTATAGTCATACGAAAAAACGTTCTAAATCACTATTGATTAGAGAAATACAATTCAAAACAACTCTAAGGTACCACATCACACCTATCAAATTGGTCAACATGACAAAACAGGAAAATGATAAATCTTGGAGAAGATGTGGGAAAATTGGAACACTAATGCATTGTTGGTGGAGTTGTGAAATGATTCAACCATTTTGGAGAGCAATTTGGAACTATGCCCAAAGAGCTATAAAAATGTGCATACCTTTTGACCCAACAATAGCACTTCTAGGGCTATATCCCAGAGAGATCATACAAATGAGAAAAGGACCCACATGTACAAAAATATTCATAACAGCTCTTTTTGTAGTGGCAAAGAATTGGAAATTGAGAGGATGCCCATCAGTTGGGGAATGGCTGAGCAAGTTGTGGTATATGAATGTGATGGAATACTATTATGCTATAAGAAATGATGAACAGGCTGACTTCAGAAAAACCTAGAAAGACTTGTATGGTCTGATGCCGAGTGAAGTGAGCAGAACCAAGAGAACGTTGTGTGATGACTAATATTGATAAACTTAACCCTTCCCAGCAATACAAGGATCTAAGACATCTCCAAAGGCCTCGTGATGGAAAATGCTATCCACATACAAAGAAAGAACTATGGAAGTTGAATTGCTATTTTTTTCTCTTCTGTTGAGTTTTGCTTCCTCTTTCTGATGGTTCCTCCTATTGGTTTTAATGTTTACTTACAACATCACTAATCTGAAAATATGTTTAATATAAATGTAAATGTATAGCCTGTATCAGATTGTGAGCCATCTTGGGGAGGGTGGAGGGGAAGAAGGGGGACAAAAATTTTAAACTCAAAAGCATATGGAAGTGATTATTGTTAAATCAAAATAAATTAATATAAAAAACAAAACAATTCCTTTAAAAGTAGAACTGACCAAATGGAAAAGGAAGTACAAAAGCTAACTGAAGAAAATAACTCCTTAAAAATTAGAATTGAGCAAGTAGAAGCTAATGAGACATCAAGAATCAGTCAAACAAAACCAAAAGAATGAAAAAAATAGAAGAAAATGTAAAATACCTCATTGGAAATACAACTGACTTGGAAAATAGATCCAGGAGAGATAATTTAAGAATTATCAGACTACCTGAAAGCCATGATTTTAAAAAAAGGAGCCTGTACAGCATTGTTGAAGAAATTGTTAAGGAAAACTGCTATGGTATCCTAGACCCAGAGGTTAAAATAGTAATTGAAAGAATCCACCAATTACCTCCTGAAAGAGATCCAAAAATGAAAACTTCAAGGAATATTGTAGTCAAATTCCAGAACTCTCAGGTGAAGGAGAAAATACTGCAAGCAGCCAGAAATAAACAATTTAAATGTCAAGAAGCCACATTCTGGATTACACAGAATTTAGCAACTTCTACATTACAGGATTGGAGGGCTTGGAATATGATATTCTGGAAGACAAAGGAGCTTGGATAACAACCAAGAATCAACTACCCAGAAAAATTGAGCATAATCTTCCCAGGTAAAAGATGGATATTCAATGAAATAGGGACTTTCAAACTTTCTTGATGAAAAGACCAGAGCTGGACAGAAAAATTGATTTTCAAAGACAAGACTTAAGAAAAGCATAAAAAGATAAACATGAAAGAAAAAAATAGTATTCAATAAGGTTAAACTGTTTACATACCTACATGGGAAGATGACACATATAACTCTTAAGAACTGTATCTCTATTAGGGCAGTTAGAAGGAATATACTTAGGCAGAGGGTGTGGATATAAGTTGACTTTGATGTGATAATAAAAAAATTATTAAGAAGCAGAAAAAGGATTGTACTGGGAGAAGAGGAAAGGCAAAGACAGTATGGGTAAATTATGTCATACGAAGAAGCAGGAAAGACCTATTACAGTAGAGGGAAAGAAGGGAGGTGGTGAGCATTATTTGAACCTTACTGTCATTGGATTTGGCTCAAAGAGGGAATAACATACACACTCAGTTGGGTAAAGAAATCTATATTACCCTATAGGGAAGTAGGAGGGGAAGGGGAAAAGAAAAGAGGGTGATAGAAGGGAGGGCAGTTTGAGGGAGGTCAGAAGCAAAAAACTGGTGAGGAGGGACAGAGTGAAAGAAGAGAGAGAGACAGAGACAGACAGACAGACAGACAGAGAGAAACACAGAGAGACAGAGAGAGAGAGATAGACAGAGAAAGAGAGACACACACAGAGAGAGAGGTATAAACAGGGGGAAAATAAGATGGAGGTAAATGCACAGTTAGTTATCATATGCAGTTAGTAATCATAAATGTGAATGGAATGAACTCTCTTATAAAACAGAGAGGATAGCAGAATGGATTTAAAACCAGAATCCTACAATATGTTGTTTACAAGAAACGCATTTGAAGCAGAGACACACACACACAGAGTAAAGATAAAAGGCTGGAGCAGAATATATTATGCTTCAGCTGAAGTAAAAAAAAGAAAGCAGGGGTAGCCCTCCTCTTCTCAGAAAAAGCAAAAACAAAAATAGATCTAATTAAAAGAGACAAGGAAGGAAATTACATCTTGCTAAAAGGTATCATAGACAATGAAGTAATATCAAAACTAAACATACATGCACCAAGTGATATAGCATCTACATTCTTAGAGGAGAAGTTAAGTGAGTTATAGGAAGAAACAGACAGCAAAACTATATTAGTGGGGGACCTCAACCTCCCTCTCTTAGAACTAGATAAATCTAACCACAAGATAAACAAGAAAGAAGTTAAGGAAGTGGATAGAATTTTAGAAAAGTTAGCTATGATAATAGACCTCTGGAGAAAGTTGAATGGGGATAGAAAGGAATATACCTTTTTCTCAGAGGTACATGGCATCTACACAAAAATTGACAATGTATTAGGGCATAAAAACCGCACATTCAAATGCAAAAAGGCAGAAATATTAAATGCATCCTTTTTAGACCATGAGTCAATAAAAATCACATGTAATAAAAGGCCATGGAAAGATAGATTAAAAATTAATAGGAAACTAAATAATCTAATCTTAAAGAATGAGTGGGCCAAACAACAAATAATAGAAACGATCAATAATTTAATCAAAGAGAATTACAATAATGAGATAACATGCTAAAATTTATGGGATGCAGCCAAAGCAGTACTTAGGGGAAATTTTATATCTCTAAATGCTTACATGAATAAAAGAGAGAAAAAGCAGATCAATGAATTGAGCATGTGTTTTAAAAAACTAGAAAAAGAACAAATTAACAATCCCCAATTAAATACCAAATTAGAAATTCTGAAAATCAAAGGACAAATTAATGAAATTGAAAGTAATAAAACTATCAAACTAATAAATAAAACTAAGAGCTGGTTTTATGAAAAAAAAACAATAAAAATCGATAAACCTTTGGTTAATTTGATTTAAAAAAAGAAAGAAAACCAAATTACCAATATCAAAAATGAAAAAGGTGAATTCACCACCAAATGAAAAGGCAATTAAAGCAATAATTAGGAGCTATTTTGCTCAACTGTATGCCAATAAATCTGACAATCTAAGTGAAATGGATGAATATTTACAAAAATATAAATTGCCCAGATTAACAGAAGAGGAAATAAAATATTTAAATAACTCTATTTTAGAAAAAGAAATTGAACAAGCCATCAATGAGCTCCCTAAGAAAAAATCTCCAGGGCCAGATGGATTCACAAGTGAATTGTACCAAACATTTAAAGAACAATTAATTCCAATACTATATAAACTATTTGAAAAAATAGGCAAAGAAGGAGTCCTATCAAATTCCTTTTACAATACAAATATAGTGCTGATACCTAAATTAGGAAGAGCCAAAACAGAGAAAGAAAATTATAGACCAATTTCCCTAATGAATATTGATGCGAAAGTTTTAAATAGAACATTAACAAAGAGATTACAGCAATTTATAATCAGGATAATACACTATGACTATGGTGGGATTTATACCAGGAATGCAGGGCTCATTCAATATTAGGAAAACTATTAGTATAACTGACCATATCAATAACAAAACCAACAGAAATCATATGATTATCTCAATAAATGCAGAAAAATACAGCACAGAATACAGTACCCATTCCTATTAAAACCACTAGAGAGCATAGGAATAAATGGAACTTTCCTTAAAATGATAAGTAGTATCTATCTAAAACCATCAGCAAACATTATCTGTAATGGAGATAAGATAGAAGCCTTCCCAATAGGATCAAGGATGCCCGTTATTATTACTATTATTCAGTATTGTACTAGAAATGTTAGCTTTAGCAATAAGAGAAGAAAAAGAAATTGAAGGAAATAGATTAGGCAATGAGGAATCACAACTATCACTCTTTGAGATGATATGATGGTATACTTAAAGAATCCTAGAGAATTAACTAAAAACTACTTGAAATAATCAAAAATTTTAGCAAAGTTCCAGGATACAAAATAAACCCACATAAATCATCAGCATTTCTATATATTATCAACAAAGCCCAGCAGCAAGAGATAGAAAAAATATTCCATTTAAAATAATTGTAGACAATATAAAGTATTTGGGAGTCTACTTATCAAGACAAACCCAGGGACTACATGCACACAATTACAAAACACTTCTCACACAAATAAAGTCAGATCTAAACAGTTGGAAAAATATCAATCGCTCATGGGTAGGTGGAGCTAATATAACAAAATGACAATTCTACCTAAATTAATTTACTTATTCAGTGCCATGCCAATCAAACTATCAAAAGTTATTTTATAGAGCTAGAAAAAATAACAAAATTCATCTGGAAGAACAAAAGGTCAAGAATATCAAGAGAATTAACGAAAAAAAATGCAAAGGAATGTGGCTTGGCTGTACCAGATCTAAAACTATATTATAAAGCAGGAATCATCAAAACTATTTGAGACTACTGGCTAAGAAATAGAGTGGTGGATCAGTAAAATAGGTTAAGTACACAAGACACAGTAGTCTATGACTATAGTGATCTACTGTTTGATAAACCCAAAAAACTCCAGTTTCTAAGATAAGAACTCACTATTTGACAAAAACTTCTGGGAAAACTGGAAAATAGTGTGGCAGAAACTATGCATAGACTGACATCTCACACTCTATACCAAGATAAAGTCAAAATGAGTACATGATTTAGACATAAAAGGTGCTACATAAGCAAATTAGAAGAGCAAGGAATAGTTTACCTGTCAAATTTATGGAGAAAGAAAGAATTCATGAACAAACAAGAGATAGAGAACATTATGAAATGCAAAATGGGTTTTTTTTATTACATTAAAGTTTTTGCACAAACAAAACCAATGCAACCAAGATTAGAAGGAAAGCAGAAAGATAGGAAACAATTTTTATAGCAGGTGTTTCTGATAAAGGCTTCATTTCTCAAATGTACAGATAACTGAATCAAATTTATAAGAATACAAGTCATTCTCCAATTGATAAATGGTCAAAGAATATGAACTGGCAGTTTTCAGATAAATAAATCAAAGCTATCTATAGTCACATGAAAAAAATGCTCTAAATAACTATTGATTAGAGAAATACAAATTAAAAACTCTGAGGTACCACCTCACACCTATCAGATTGGCTAATATGACAGAAAAGGAAAATGATAAATATTGGAGAAGATGTGAGAAAACTGGGACACTAAAGCATTGTTGTTGGGGGTTGTGAACTGGTCCAACCATTCTGGAGAGCAATTTGGAACTATGCCCAAAGGGCAATCAAACTGTGCATACATTTTAATCCAATAATACCACTACTAGGTCTCTAAAGATATTATTAAAAAGGAGAAAGAACCTATATATACAAAATATTTATAGCAGCTCTTTATGTGGTGGCAAATAATTGGAAACTGAGGGGATGCCCATCAATTAGGGAATGGCTGAACAACACTGTGAAATAATCAACTAGATCAAGATAGCAAGTAATTTGATATAGGTTATACATGTGCAATCATGTAAACACATTTCCACATCAGTCATGTTCTAAAAGAAGAAACAGAAGAAACAAAAGGGAAAAGCCATGAAAAAACAAAAGAGTGAAAATATTATGCTCTGATCTGCATTCAGACTCCATAATTATTTCTCTGGATGTGGATAGCATTTTCCATCATGAGTCTCTTGGAATTGTCTTGGATCATTGTGTTGTTGAGAAGAGCTAAGTCTATCATAGTTGATGATTGCACAATGTTGCTGTTATTGTGTACAGGGTTCTCCTGGTTCTGCTCACTTCACTCAGTGCCAGTTCATGTAAACTTTTCCAGGTTTTTCTGAAATCCCCCTACTCATCATTTCATATAGCACAATAATATTCCATTACATTCATGTGCTGCAACTTGTTCAGCCATTCCCTAATTGATGGATACACATTGCTCCCAGTTCTGTCCTCTGGGAGAAAACAGAACAAGTATAAAAAGGAAGAGTTATTAGACCCTCCCTCTCTTCCCACACTCCCTTCTTCTCCAATCTAAATACTATCCCTTCCTTACTCCATTACCCAATCAATCTTTATATGACACTAAATCCAATCTTCTTGTCATTTTGGCCACCCTTCTCAGGAAGAGTTCCAAGTTATCAATATCATTCTAAAAATTGGAACCCAGATTGAGTCCAACACTCCAGTTATGGTGTAAATAAGACAGATTATAGAGGACTGTCTTCCTCCATTCGAAACAATGTCCTTCTAGTAATGCAACCTGAGAGAGACTTAGCTGTTTTGAGCTCAGTGTTACACTGTGTGTACACACATACACACACACACTTACATGTATATATGTGTATATATGTATTTACATATGTGTGTATGACTGTGTGTATATAAAAACTGTGTGTATACCCCTGTCCCAAAGCCCATTGGTATGGGACTCTCACCACATTGGTGAAGATCAGTGCCCTTCCCTGTGTGAGGGATGGGGTGGAGTTCTTTTTTTTTTGTTTTTTGGATGGGCAATGGGGGTTAAGTGACTTGCCCAGGGTCACACAGTTAGTAAGTGTTATGTGTCTGAGGCCAGATTTGAACTCAGGTCCTCCTGAATCCAGGGCCAGTGCTCTATCCACTACACCACCTAGCTGCCCCCTGGGGTGGAGTTCTTGAACAGTCCCCTTCAGGACTCATCAAGCTTCAAGTCCTCTTTGGGATTCTTCAAGTGTCCAATTGCTTCAGGTGCTTCTGGCTTCCATCTTCAAGAGAGAAGACAGAGGAAGCCAGCCCCACTTTAGGTTTCTTAAGGAAAAGGCTCTGGGAAGATATGAGAGGAGCTGGTAGTTTCCATCACATCCCTATCCCCAGCTTGTTACACTAGAGACTTTGGGGAGTTTCCCCTTGGTGAAATCTAGAACTTTCTCTCTCTCTCTCTCTTTCTCTCTCTCTCTCTCTCTCTCTCTCTCTCTCTCTCTCTCTCTCTCTCTTCTCTCTCCTCTCTCTCTCCTTTCTCTCCTCTCTCCTCTCTTTCTCTTTTTTCTCTTTCTCTCTCCTGTCACTCTTTCTTCTCTCTCTCCTCTCTCTTACTCTTCTTTCTCTCTCTCTCCCTTCTTCCCTTCCTTTCCCCCCTCTCTCCCCGCTCCCCTTTGTTGAGCTGAGTTATCTCACTCTCAATGGAACAGCCTCTTTACTCTGATATATATTCTCCTATGTATGCCTCCTTCTATGACTTCTGTTTTGCTATGATTTGTTTAAATGGGTTTCTTTGCTATTCACTGTATGTATTCACTGTGCAACTGGTATTAGGTGGGAAGGGCATCAAGCCTTGTATTTAGAGCTTGGAGTCCTCTTTCTCCCCAGAAATAACAAAGTTATCAGAAGTTAGAGTGAATTCAATCATGTCCCCTAAACTAACAAGATGTAAGGGAGCAGATAGATATAATCCTAGTCCAATACCCCACACCCTTGCCAAGGAGAGCAGAATGGCCTCCAGCCCCAATCTTCTCTCCTGGCAGGAATCAAAGACTCCCTTGAAGAAATATGAGGAAAGATAATCTAACCTACTTCCCTTTGAGTCACCGGTAGGCCTCTCCCTGACATATTTCATATATGTGTGTGTGTACACACATGTGTGTATATGTATGATTAGTATATATGTATATAATATTATATCTATCTTTCTCTCTCTTCTCCTCTTCCTCCTTCTTCTCTCCATATACAAACACACATAAGGAGGAGGAGAGGGAGAGATGAGGGGAGAGATAGAGAGTGAGAGGAAAGGGGAAAGAGAGGGAGGGAGATAGAAAGATAAAGAGAGATAGGAAAGAGAGGGAGATAGAGACAGAGATAGAAAAAGCAGTATTATGCTCACTTCAGAAAGTTCCTACGTTTTCATTACTACACTCCTGGGTATACCACAAGCCACCAAGCCTATAAAATGTATTGTCAGGTGAAAGATTCATAACAGCAGAAGGCCACTGCTGGTTTAGTTGGGGCACCTTAAACTGGGATCCCACTCTCCCCTCCCCCAACAGTGTCGGGATACTGGCTCTTTGCAGAGGATGCATTAGCCTATTTTTCTATCTCTTGTGCAGTGAGAATAGCAAGTGAGAACTGAGCAGGAGGATCTTTCTCACATTCCCAAATGGTTTGGGAGATGAGGGAAGGAATAAGCATTTATGTAGCACCTACTATGTGCCAGGCAGTGTGCTAAGCACTTTACAAATATTATCTCATTTAATCCTCACACAACAATCTTTTGATGTGGGTGCTATTATTATCCTTATTTTATAGTTGAGGAAACTGAGGCAGATAGTGATGAAGTGACTTGCCCAGGGTCACATAGCTAGTAGGCACCCAAGACTGAATTTGAACTTAGGTCTTCCTGACTTCAGGCCCAATGCTCTATGCACTATGTCATCTAGCTGCCTCTAGAGAGGTGAAAGATATAGTGGACTTAAGAGTCAGAAAATCTGGCTCCTGGTCTCAGTTCTGCCATTTGTTAGCCCCATAACTATGAATAGTTCCATAATCCAATTAGAAAATCGTTTATTAAATATGAAGAAGGCATTGTGCAGGGCTCAGGGGATACAATGACAAAAAGCAATGTTCCCTGCCCTTGAAGAAGTGACAGTCCACTGGGTTACTTCTTGTATGCTAAAATACTCAGATGAATCTGTTATATTATCCTTATGAGTATTCTCTCCAGCAGTGCCACTTAAAACCCACCCTGCCTTTTCATCTTGTGTGACTTGTCCATTTCCTCCCATAAATTCACCAAGAGGGACCATCCCACCCACTCTCCTTGTTCTCTCTTGACATTGTGAGGATACCCGTAGAACACAGTGTTCATGCATTTGTTATGACTCACTTTCGCTAATGATCAGCCCATCTTGTTTTTCATCCATGTTTCTTTGATGGCATCCTTTGCTCAGTTCCTCCTTCTTATTTTCATGTTTGCAACGCCTGTTCTCACCCACTTGTGCCCCTCCATTACCCTTTGGGTGATCTTCATGTTTAGCTTTTCAGAGACCGAAATATTCCATGACTTGTTTTCATAAACCAACGTGTGCTCAAATAATAAGTAGAAGGTAAGCTGGAGAATGGGGCAGCTAGGTGGCACAGTGGATAGAGCACTGACTCTAGAGTCAGGAGGACCTGAGCTCTTACTAGCTGAGACACTTACTAGCTGTATGACTCTGGGAAAGCCATTTAACCCTGTTTGCCTCAGTTCTTCATCTGTAAAATGATCTGGAGAAGGAAACAGCAAACCAGTATCTTTGCCAAGAAAACCAAGTAGGATCATGGAGAGTCGGGCATGACTAAAACAACTCAGCCACAACAAAAGTTGGACAGTGATAGAAGATCAGCACCTCTGGTGGGGGCCAGCGTATGGCTCACAGAAAAGGCTTCAAAGCTGAGGTATCACCTGCAACTGAACCTTGAAGTAAGAGAATTCAGAGGCAGAAGAGGGACAGCCCATAGGGAGAATGGACTAATTTGGGTGATATGTAGTTTGTGTAAAGGGGGTAGGGATGGGGGTGTAATAAATAAATAATGAGGTTGAAAAAGAAGACGAACCAAATTTTTGAGAGACAGACATGGTAGACTGAGGAGTTAATATTTTATGTCAGGCATTAGGTCTTTGAGCAGGAGAGTGACATGGTCATACTAATAACTTGAGAATTGTGTTATCATAGCTAGAGAGGTGGAAATCATCTCATGATCTGACCATCCTGGCTAGTTACCATTCTATAATCTCCCCTTCCTTTTTGGCTAATCTTGAAAGAGCTGTCTACATCAGGGGTCTCTTCTTCATTTCCTCTCACTGTCTTCTAAACTACTCTCTAAAGTTACCAATGATCTCTTATTTGACAAATCTAATGGTCTTTCCCCAATATTCATTCTTCCTCTTCATAGTATTTGACATTTTATCCTGAATACTCTCTGGTTTTGATGACATGGCACTCTCCTGATTGTCTTCCTACCTGTCTGACCACTCTTGGTCAGTCTCTTTGTTGGATCTTTATCCAGGTCAAGCCAACATTCCTTCCTGAGCCTTCATCTCTTTTCTCTCTATACTATCTTTCTTGGTGATTTTATCAGCTTCCATGGGTTCAGTGATCATTTCTCAGGTCTACTAAACCCTCTCCTGAGCCTCCAGTCCTGCATTAACCAACTATCTTTTAGGCATCTCAACCTGGATGTCCCAGAGACATTTCAAACTAAATACGTCCAAAATAGTATTTGTTGTCTTTCTTCCCAAACCCTCCTCTCTTCCACACTTCCCTATGACTGTTGAAGGCACAACCATCCTTCCTGTCACCCAGGCTCCAAACCATGGGATCATCCTTGACTTGTCATTCCCATTTACTCATATATACAATCTGTTGCCAAATCTTGTTCTGGCTTCTTGTGTATGTGTCCTCTCACCTCACACAGCCACCACCCTACTTCAAGTCCTCATTACCTCTCACCCAGACTATTGTACTCATCTTCTAATTGGTCTCCCTGCCTCAGGTCTCTCCCCACTCCAATCCTTCTTCTTTCAGTGACCAAAACAGTTTTCCTAAAGTGTAGGTCTAACCATGTCACACACACACACACACACACACACACACACACACACACACACCCCTTCCCCCATTCAAGAAACTCAAATTGCTGCCTGTTAGCTCCAAGAACAAACATAAACTCCTTAAATGTTCATCATTTGAAATTCTTCTCTCTTCCTACTTTTCCAGTCTTATTACACTTTATTTCCTTCCACTTCCTCTATGATCCGGTTACATTAGCCTGTTTGCTGTTCTTACAGAACATTCCATTTCTCATCTCTTTCTTTCTTTCTTTCTTTCTTTCTTTCTTTCTTTCTTTCTATCTTTGTCTTTTTTCTTTCTTCATCTCTTTCTTTCACTTTTCTCTCTTTCTCTCTTTCTTTCTCTTCCTTCCTTTCCCTGTTTCTCTGTTTCTCCTTTCCTTCCACCCTTTCATTTGTCTCTTTCTTTCTTTCTGTCTTTCTTTCTTTCATTCTTTCTTTTCTTTCTCTTTCTTTCTTTCTCTGCCTTTGTCTTTTTCTTTCTTCCTCTCTTTCTTTCACTTTTCTCTCTTTCTCTCTTTCTTTCTCTTCTTTCCTTCCTTTCTCTGTTTCTGTTTCTCCTTTCCTTCCACCCTTCCTTTCATTTCTCTTTCTTTCTCTCTTTCTTTCTCTCCTTTCTCTCTCTCTCTTTCTCTATCTCTTTTTTCCTTCTTTCTTTCTTTCTTTCTTTCTTTCTTTCTTTCTTTCTTTCTTTCTTTCTTTCTTTCTTTCTTTCTTTCTT
>NW_020954576.1:40058886-40122180 GCF_900497805.2 Vombatus ursinus
TTCTTTCTTTCTTTCTTTCTTTCTTTCTTTCTTTCTTTCTTCTTTCTTTCTTTCTTTTTCTTTCTTTCCCCAGGCTGTCCCCCATGCTTGGAATGCTTTCCTTTCTTATTTCTGCCACTTAGTTTCCCATGCTTCCTTCAAGACTCAGTTCAAATCCCTCTTTCTGCTGCAAGTTTTTCTGGTACATCCCCACCCCTTCATTTCCCACCTTCTACCTTTCCTCACCCCTTCTCGGCCCCAGCCCTCTCTGAGTGCTTTCCACCCTGAGATTACTTTCCATCTACTCTGTATATATCATGTATGTACATAATTATTTACATGTTGTCTCCATTAGCTTGTGAACTCCATGAGGACAAGGATCTGGTTTTGTTTTTCTTTTTATCCCCAGCACTTAGTACTATGCCTGACACATAAAAAGTGCTTAATAAATTGTTGTTGACTGACTGACTAACTAACTGAGAAGGAACCTCAGATGCCATCTGTCACAACCCTCTCATTTTTCAGATGAGGAAACTGATCCCTGGGGACAGACTAGAAGCAGGGAGATCAATTAGAAGGTTATTTACAATGATCCAGGGGGCAGCTAGCAGTGCATAGAGCACTGGGCTGGGAATCAGGAAGGAACATCTTCCTGAGTTCAAATCTGACCTCAGACATTTAATATCTGTGTGACCCTGGACAAGTCACTTAACCCTATTTGCTTCAGTTTCCTCGTCTGTAAAATGACATGAAGAAAAAGAAGAAGCAAAGCACTCTAGTATCTCTGCCAAGAAAACCCCAAATGGCATCATGGACAGTCAGACATGACAGAAGAATGGCTGAACAACAGCAAAACAAGAACAATGATCCAGGTAAGAAATGAGGGCCTGAACTGGAGTGGTATCTATATGAATATAGAGAAAAGAAAAGAGAAGAGAAGCATTGTGGTAGCAGAATCAATAAAACTTGGCAACTGATTGGATATGGGGAGGGAAGAAAAGGGAAGAGGCGAGGGTCAAAGGTGCCTGAAAGGGAGATGACGCCATCAAAAGCAATAGAGAAGTCTGGAAGATGGTAGATTCAGGGGGAAAGATGATGAAGTCAGGGACCCATGAGGTCATCCAGTCCAACCTCCCTCTTGTAGATGATGAATCTGAAGCCCAGGGAGTAGGAGTGGCTTGTTTAAATGGTCTCATAGCAACAAGGATCTGGATAGGGTGATAAAGAAGGATGGAATAGACTTCAGAATAGGAAGGTGTTCCGGGGCAGCTAGATGGCACAGTGGATAGAGCACCGGCCCTGGATTCAGAAGGACCTGAGTTCAAATCCAGCCTCAGACCAAACACTTGACACTTACTAGCTGTGTGACCCTGGGCAAGTCACTTAACCCCAATTGCCCGACGGGAAAAAAACAAACAAACACACAGAATAGGAAGGTGTTGAGTGATGATGGCAGAGAGAAAGTAGGGAAGTAGCAGGGGTCAATAAATAGGATGCTATTACTATGATATATATCCTTACATTGAAGCAAAATTTACCTTTCTGTAATTACCACTACCACAACTAAAGACCTAAACAGTTTGTAGGATCTATGGACAACCCCTATGTCCCATAGGGAGTAATCGACAAAATCAGAGAGATCATGGAAGGCCTCGAGTGCCAGCTAAGAAATATAAACTTTATATCAGATTGGCCAACATGACAAAACAGGAAAATGATAAATCTTGGAGAAGATGTGGGAAAATTAGAACACTAATGCATTGTTGGTGGAGTTGTGAAATGATCCAACCATTTTGGAGAGCAATTTGGAACTATGCCCAAAGGGCTATAAAAATGTGCATACCCTTTGACCCAGCAATAGCACTTCTAGGGCTATATCCCAGAATGATCATTCAAATGGGAAAAGGACCCACATGTACAAAAATATTTATAGCAGCTCTTTTTGTGGTGGCAAAGAATTGGAAACTGGGAGGATGCCCATCAATTGGGGAATGGCTGAACAAGTTGTGGTATATGAATGTAATGGAATCCTATTGTGCTATAGGAAATGATGAACAGGCTGACTTCAGAAAAACCTAGAAAGACTTGTATGGTCTGATGCTGAGTGAAGTGAGCAGAACCAGGAGACTATAACACACAGTGAGACGACTAATATTGATAAACTTAACCCTTCTCAGCAATACAAGGATCTAAGATATCTCCAAAGGCCTCATGATGGAAAATGCTATCCACATACAAAGAAAGAACTGTGGAGTTTGAATGCAGATCAAAGCATACTACTTGCTATTTTTTTTCTTCTGTTGTGTTTTGTTTCCTCTTTCTGGTGGTTCCTCCTATTGGTTCTAATTCTTACTTACAACATCACTAATGTGAAAATATGTTTAATAGGAATGTATATGTATAGCCTATATAAGATTGCACACCATCCTGGGGAGGGAGGGGGAGAAAAATTTAAAACTCAAAAGCTTATGTAAATTATGGTTGATAATTCAAAATAAATTAATTAAAAAAATAAACATTAACTTTATTCAGTAAGCAATTCAGAGTTACAAAAGACTTATGAACAAAAGAGAGACATAATCAGAATAGGACATTAAAAAGATAAATCAAGCAGCAGTATTCAGGATAGGTTGTAGAAGAGAGAGCCCGTGAGTTGGGAGATCAGTTAGGAGGCCATTAAAATAGTGGAAGTGAGAGATGAGAAAGAACTGAACTAGGGTGGTGCGGTGGGAGTGGGTAGGAAGGAATGAGCATGAAATATATTCTGTAGATAGAAGCAACCAATTGGATAGAGGTGGCAGTAAGAAATGAGTCAGAGATGACAAAGGATCACAGATTTAGAGGGATCTTTGAGGTCATCTAGTCCAACAGGCTCATTTTGTAGCTGAAGAAACTGAGACCAGAGAGGTTGAGTGATTTGTCCAAGGTGACACAGGTAATAAAAAGCACAGCCAAGAATCCTCTACGTCCAGGTCCTCCACCTTTCCACGATGCCATTCTGCCTAGATTTCATGTGACCAGATGGGGCCATTAACAGAAATGGGGTTGTCAAGAGGAAGAACTAGCTTGGGAGGAAATAAGTTCAGCTTTGGTTTTCCCCTCTATTTCTTCTTTTTGAAGGAGGGGGAGGGTAGACAAAATCATTACAATCTGGGTAGCAATTGAATAAATTGAGGCCCAGAGAACGCAGAGGATAACTTCTGGTCCTTTTCAAGTTTTTAATCAGCCTCTTTAACCATTGTTCGGGAAATGTTCTTCATTTCCCCTATCTATCAATATTCCAGCCTCCTTTTCTGTTCCTAGTCTCTCAGCTTCCTATCTCTAATCTTCTGTGCTTCCCCAGCACCACTCCTCCAGCTTCCCTCACTCACCAGCTCCCCCATCCCTTCTGTAATTTCCCTTTTTAGAGGGGAATGCCTATTTGTTTTCTTTTCTTTCCCTTGTTTTCTCCCATCCCTGCATATTCCGGCCACCTTTTCCTTCTAAACCCTATTCCCCTCAACTAGAAAACCAGAAGCCTTAGAGGGAAGACGAGCTAGCAAAGTCGGGGGCTTCAGTATTAAAGCCAAAGGCTGCATCTTTCACACTTCAGTGGAGGGTCATTGAAGGGCTCTTGGTGATAGAGTCATTAGGAGATCATTAGCGCCAACTCCAAACCCCATTGAAAACGTGCTGAATTGGGAAATAGCTCTAATAGTGCTGCTAGCCTTGTGTAGGAATGTAAACGCTAATTAAACAAAGGAAAGTTAAGTGACTTGCTCAAGGTCACAAAGTCCTCTGTGCAGTTAAAATTAGAATTATGCTTGTGGTAGTCCTTTGATTTCCAAACCACCCCATCCTACCCTCTTCCTCTTTGTCCTCTTCTTTTCCCTCTCCCTTTCCTTTTCTCCCTCTATGTTACCAATGAAAAGCTTTTCTAAAAATCAGATGAGATATTAGATTTTAATACAGGCTTTCCGGAGCTTAATGAAAATTAAGTACATACCAAAACATAGGCAAAATGCCATTTTGTTGCATTTTCTCTGGCTGTCCCCAATGCCTGGATATTCTCTCTCCTCATTTCTACCTCCTGACTTTCATGGCTTCCTTCAAATCCCAGCTAAAATCCTACTTTCTATAGGAAGCCTTTCTTGATCCCTCTAAATTCTAGCGCCCTCCTTCTGTTGCTTATTTCCAATTTATTCTGTATATAGATTGTTTGGACTATTTAGATTCAGGCCAGACCTGTGGATGTAGTTCTCTTTGTACATTCAAAATTCAAGGACCCCTGAATTTGTCTGCGTTTCCCCTCACACAGAGTATCTGTGATTTAGCAGCGGACAGCTAGGTGGCATAGTAGATATAACATTGGTCCTAGCAAGATAAACTTGGGCAAGTCACTTAATCCGTTGACCTAGTTTCCTCAGCTGTAAAATGGGGTTAATAATAGCACCTACCTCCCAAAGTTGTTGTGAGTATCAAATGAGACAGTATTTGTAAAGTGCTTAGCACAGTGCCTGGCACATGGTGGGTGCTATCTAAATGCTAGCTATTGTCATTATTATTATGGGAAACTTATCACTCTTCCTCCAATCTGTATTTAAGTCTCTGAATTTAACTAGATTTATCCTGGAATGGTAAGCCCACACCTCTAAGCCCGAGCTCTAAGACTTTCTATTTCAGTAGGACCTACTGATATTGCCTTCAATACAATGGCCTTCAAGAACTCAGGGTCAAGTCTTGCCATGACTGGGCAACATAGGGGGATCTTAAATGACAATCAGTTAGTTATCAAACATTTATTTAGTGCATACTATGTGCTAGAAACTGTGCTAAGTCCTGAGTATACAAGAAAGATGAAAGACAGCCCCTACCATCAGGAATTTCTAGAGCTAAGGGGGAGACAACATGTAAATAACCAATCCATTGCCATCCCAGCATTAGTGTTATTTTAATTTCCCCCACACTGAAGCTGGCAATAACCTGACATCATTTAGCTGGGTAACCGAGAGAGGAGTGAGTGGCCTTTCTACTCCATAGACGGAGATTTATTACCTTGAATCAGAAAACCAGAATTACCTTTTAAAAAAGCTCTGCCTCTCACCTGCATCTCAGTAAAAGATGCTGTTATTATGGTGACTCCAGGAGTCTTACCTAAGTGACGTAATTACATTAACTGAGGCCTTTTTTTCTTTTCAATGGAAAAATAGGGTTTTTTTAAGTGGCTAAAGTTTATTTCTTTCCACCTTACTTTCTCATTTTAAAAGTACACCCCTATTCCTAATCCTGTTCTGAGTCCGTTTTCTTCATGTTCGGCAGGAAGAATCTGCTGGGCATATATAAGTCCCTGACTCTTCTGCTTTTTGCATGTGTTATCTTGGGTAAATCATTTAACCTCTCTGAGTCTTCTCATAGTTTCTTTTTCTTTTTTTGTGAGGCAATAGGGGTAAAGTGACTTGACCAGGGTCACACAGCTCGTAAGTGTCAAATGTCTGAGGCCAGATTTGAACTCAGGTCCTCCTGACTCCAGGGCTTGTGCTCTATCCACTGTTTAGCTGCCCCCATAATTTCTTTATCTGTATAAATGTGTAGGAGTTGGAGAGGGGGTGAATGTGGGAAGGAGAGAAGATTAGATTAGATCAGTAGTTCTTACCTTTTTGTGCATCATGGACCCCTTTGGCAATCTGTCTGGTGAAGCCTATGGATCCCTTCTCAGAATAATGTTGCATTTGTTTTTTGTTTTTGTTTTTGTTTTCTTTCAATTCATAATGGAAGGAAGTGCTAAATTCCAGTTAGAGATTAGTGAAAAGAAGAACATAAATTTTTCCCATCCAAGCGCATAGACTCCCTAAAATCTATCCATAACCCCCTTAGGGTCCATGAACCCCAGCTTTTGAAAGCCAGGGTTAGATGATCTCTGACACACCTTCTAAGTTCTAGGATCCCCTAGCTGGTGGCTTGATGTTACCACTTTCGTTTTGATTAAGGACCGTTGTCTGAGAGCCAATATCTCCCAGCATCCTGACTATAATTTGGGTAGTTATGATAAATCCTCAGGGCTGAATTTCCCTGGGAAAAAGGGCAGAACTAGATTATTGTTTTACATTCTGTGAACCACATTTTTGGAAGAACAATGAAAGGACTTGAAACCATAATAACATCATAAGATTTGGTGCTGGAGATCATCTGGTCTAGCCCTTTCATTTTACAGAAAGGAAAAAAAAGGCTCAAAGCATAGAGGAACTTGCCCCAGTTCAAATAGACAGTAAAAAACTGAATGTGACCATTTCTAATGTTTATTCCACTACAGTATGTTCTCTTTTGTATCAGCTTACAACTTTAAATATTTCATTCAGCTTTTTTTCTTAAATCCAGATAATGCATCCCTTATTTAGAGTGGAATGGGGGTGGGGGTGCAATCAATAAATATGTTTGTTCATGGGCTATTTTAAGGATGGTGAACAAAGAACTGAGTTGACAAGACCAAAACAATGGTGAGTAATATTTTGACTAAGATGAGGCAAATTCAATGTTGTCCCCAAAACTTGAAAAGATAGAATAAGAGGATGTGAAGATATTAGAAGATCTAGGATTGTTTAACCTAGAAAAGAGAAGGGTTTTGTTTTTGTTTTTTAAGGTGGGGAGGTTACATGATAGCTGTCTTGAAGCATTTAAAAGGCTGTCAAATGGAAGAGAATCTAGACTTATCATGTTTGGCCCCTGAAGGGGAGAACTAGAAGCGGTGGATGGAATAGAAGGAAGAAAGGAGTTATGAAGGAAAATACAGATTTGGGATTGACATGAGGAAAAACTTACAGAGGCTATCTAAAACTCAAATTTTGAGAGGTAGTGAGTTCTCCATCCATAAATGTCTTGAAGCAGAGGCAGAACAGCTAAATATTTGCAAGGGATACCATAGATGAGATTCATATTTAGGTGGTAGTAAGACTTAGAAAATGTGGTTCTAGAGGTGTGGGTTCTAGACCTAGGTCTACAATTAACTAATTGTGTAGTTCGCCAAATAGTTGTGCTCATCTCACATGCCAGCAAAGTTGTGCTTAAGATTCTGCAAGCTAGGCTTCAACAATATATAAATGATGAATTACCAGAAGAGTAAGTGGGTTTTCAAAGAGTCAGAAGAACTAGAGGCCAAATTACCAACATTTGCTAGATTGTGGAGAAAGCAAGGGAGTTCCAGAAAAAAAAATCTACTTCTGGTTCATTGACTACATTAAAGCCTTTGACTGTGTGGGTCACAACAAAATGTGGCCAGTCTTCAAAGAGATAGGAATACGAGATCATCCTACTTCTCTCTTGAGGAAGCTGTATGTGGGCCAAGAAACAACAGTTAGAACCAAACCCGGAACAATTGATTGGTTTAAGATTGGACAAGGAGTACGAAGAGGCTATATATTGTCACCATATTTATTCAACTTACATGCAGAGTACATTGTGTGAAATGCCAGACTAGATGAATCAAAAACCTTGTTAAAGTTAAGTTTGCCAGTAGAGATATCAATAATCTCAGATATGCAGACAATACTACTCTAATGGCAAAAGGTGAAGAAGAATTAAGAAGCTTCTTGATGAGGGTGAAAGAGGAGAATGTAAAAGCTGGCTTGAAACATTAAAAAAAAACTAAGATGTTGGCAACTGGTCCCATTACTTCCCGGCTAATAAAAGGAGAAGAAATAGAAGTAGTGTCAGATTTTATATTCTTGGGCTCAAAGATCATTGTAGATAGCAACTGTAGCTGTGAAATTAAAAGATGCTTGCTATTTGGAAGGAATGATATGGCAAATTTGGGCAACAGACTAAAAAGAGACATCACCTTGCTGACAGAGGTCTGTATAGTCAAAGATGTGGTTTTTCCAGTAGCTGTGTATGGCTGTGACAGTTGAGCTATAAGGAAAGCTGAGCACTGCAGAATCAGTGTTTTTGAATTGTGATGCTGGAGAAGACTTGTGAGAGTCCCTCGGACAGCAAGGAGGTCAAATCAGTCAATACTTAAAGAAATGAATTCAGGCTGTTCACTGGAAAGTAAAATACTGAAGCTGAAGCTTAAATATTTTTGCCACATAATGAAAAGACAGACTTATTGGAAAAGACCCTGATGTTGGGAAAGATTGAAGACAAAAGGAAAAGGGAATGGCAGAAGATGAGATGGTTAGTGTCATGGAAGCAATGAACATGAGCTTGAACGGATTTAGGGAGATAATGGAGGATAAAAGGCCTTGCTGTGCTATGCTCCATGAAATTACGAAGAGTCAGACAGGACTGAACAACTAAACAACAAACAGCAAATTGTGTAACTGCAGATGTCACTTAACCTCTTTAGCCTTCAGTTTCCTCTTTAGTAAAATGAAGCGGTTGAATGAAGTGATCTCTAAGGTCTCACTCAGTTTTAACCATCTATGATTCTACAATAATTAACGTAGAATTGCCTTTTATGGCTAATTGCCACACAGTACAAAAGCTATTATGCATATCGTTAATGAGTCAGATTAATTCTTGCAAGTTTTATTTGAATTCCACACTCAACTTTGTTCATATATACTCAGGCTTCTCTTGTGGCACAATAACTTTCTCACAGCTTTCTTCTTCAAAGCAACAACAACAACAATAACAACCCAACAACAAGAGGAGTTATTGCTTATTAGTAACCAAGTATTAAGAAGGATGCATTCCCATTTTGACAAATGGCAGGCACCTTGGAGTTCCAGTTGGTCCTGGTTAGTAGGAGTTCCCCGGTGACAGGTTTATTATATCAGGGATGGGGTATAGTATATCTGGATTTCAGTAAGCTTGGACAAAGCCTCTCATGCTATTCTTATGAAAATTGTGGAGAGATATGGGCCACATGAGAGTACAATTAGGTGATTTCAGAACTGGTTGAATGGCTGGACCCAAAGAATGCTTATTAATGTGTCAATATTGAAATAGAGGGAGGTATCCAGTGGAATGGCCCAGGGTCCTATCTTTGAATGCATACTATCCAAAAGTTTTATGAATAATGTGGATGAAGGAATAAATAGTATGCTTATTTAGTAACAGCAAACACAGTCATGAGCATATTGCTCACACGTTGATCCAAAAAGATCTCAATAGATCAGAACACTGGTACATATTTAGTAAGATAAAATGAAATAGGGATAAATGTAAAGTACTACATTCAGGTTCAAAAAATCAACATCATAAGTTCAGAATAGGGGAGGCATGAACAGATGATAATTTGTATAAAAAAAGAGATATGGGAGGAGGGCAGTTCAATGGCTTATAAACTCAACATGGCAGCCAAAGAAGCTTATGCTAATTTAAGCTGTATTGAAAGGGACATATCGTTGAGAGCAAGTTAGGTGATAGTTCTGCTGTATTCTGCTCTAGTTATACCACATCTTGAGTATTACATTCATGTCTGGTCACCACATCTTAGGAAGAGAGTATGTTCAGAGGAGAGCAACTAGGATAAGGAGAGGACTCTAGAATATGCATCAAGTAAAGGACCTGGGGTTGTTAACCTGAATAAAAGACTTCAGAGGCAAGATAACAATTCTGTCTTCAAGAAATTGGAGAGTTCTCAGATTCTCCAATTTAGGGAAAGTTAGAGGTTGGGGCTGTAGTTGACAATATGAGTAGAAAGATGGGCAGGAGTGGGTAGGTCCTAGGAGCATAGATTGGAGCTGAAAGAGACAGTCAAGATCATCTATTGTACACAGTAACAGCCACATTGTGGGATGACTGACTTTGATAGACTTGGCTTTTCACAGCAATGCAAGAATCTAAGAGAATTCCAAAAGATTCATGATGGAAATTGCTATCCACACCCAGAGAAATAGGGATTCTCCTTTTCCTTTGTTGTTTTGTTTTATTACCTCATTTTTGTGGTTCCTCACATTAGTTCTAATTGTTCTTTACATCATGACTGGGAAAACATGCTTAACATGAATGTATTGGTACAGCCTATGACAGATTGTATGCCGTCTTGGGGGAGGGGAAGAAGTGGGAGGGAGAGAAAATTTAAAACTCAAAATCTTATGGAAGTGAATGTTGAAAACTAAAAATAAGTAAATTAATAAAAAAAATCACAAATTAACATAAAAAGATCACCTAGTACAACCCTCTCATTTTACAGAGAAGAAACTGAGACCTAGAAGGGTTAAATATCTTGTCTAGGATCATAGAAATGACATGTGGCTAAGCCACTATGTGAACTTGCCTAAGCCACTATGTCAACTCTAAACTGGTGTTTCTACTCTGCTACTCCTCTGTCCTTAAAAAGTGCCTCAAGCAGCCCTCTATGAAGTCTTCCCTGATTAACCTGATTAACCCCAAAAGACAGTTCATGTACAATTTAGTCCATCAAACTCTCTTCCCTTCACCAAGGTAGGAATAGTATCTCCCTTGTTCAACATGAAACTTGGGATCATCATGTCCCTTTATGACTTATCACATTTCCATAGGCTTTAAAGTTTACAGATTGCATTAAATTTAAAAGGTTTTGTATAAATAAAACCAATGTAGCCAAGATTAGAAGGAAAACAGAAAATTGGGGGGGAAATTTTTATAGACAGTTTCTTGAGTAAAGGTTTCATATCTTTAATATAGAATTTTGTCAAATTTCTAAGAATATAAGTCATTCCCCAATTGATAAATGGTCAAAGGATACAAACAGGTAGTTTTTTGATGAAGAAAACAAAAGCATATATAGTCATATGAAAGAATGCTCTAAATCAGGCCTGCACAACATATGGCCTACTGGCCACTTGTGGTCCACCAAAGTGGCCCACAGGCTGGATGTTGTAGCCTATTTTACATTCTCTACATTTTTCATGGGTTGCCCGAAATCCTTTGGTGGGCACAAGTGACCCAATGTTGAACAGGCCTGCCTTAAGGCAACTTCACATAGTTTTGCTGAGGGATTTGCATTTTTGTAAGCCACCCAAAATCCTTTGGCAGGCTGCAGGTGTTGAACAGGCTGTAAGTGGCTCAAGTGATGTTGTGCAGGCCTGTCCTAAATCATTACTGATTAGAGAAATGCAAATTAAAACAACTTTGAGATATCTTCTCATACCTATCAGATTGGCTAAAATGATAGAAGGGGAAAATGACAAATGTTGGAGGGGATGTGGAAAAACTGCGACACTAAAACACTGTTGGTGGAACTGTGAAATGATCCAACCATTTTAGAGAGCAATCTGGAGTTATGCCCAAAGAGTTATAAAACTGTGTATACCCTGTGATTGGGCAATGTCACTGTTAGATATGTTTCCCAATGTGATCAGAGAAAAATGAAAAAGAACCTGTATGTTCTAAAATATTTATAGTAGCTCTCTTTGTAGTGGGGAAGAATTGGAAATTGAGAGGATGTCCATCAATTCCTAATTGGGAATGGCTAAACAAGTTGTGGAATACGATTGTGATGAAATACCACCGTGCTATAAGAAATGATGAGCAGGTTGATTTTAGAAAAACATGGAAAGACTTGCAAGAAATAATGAAAAGTGAAATGGACAGAACCAAGAGAACAGTAACAGCAATATTGTTCGTTGAATAATTGTGAATGACCAAGTTATTTTGAATATTATAAATACTAAATTCAACTACAAAAGACCTATGAAAGAAGATGTTATCCACCTCCAGAGAAAGAACTGATAAGTAGAAGTATGTATAGTATGGTTTTACATGTATTTATAAATCCGTGTCAAATGCTGGCCTTCTCTAGTGTGGTGTGGGGAAGGAAGGAGGAAGGCATTTTGGAACTTAAAATGTAGCAAAAAAAAAATTTTAAAAATAAAGTTTACAGAACAGTTTCTATACAGGGTGTCTATGAGGTATATAGTATAAGTTTTGTTATCCTTAATTCACAGATGAGAAAACAGACTAAAGAGAAATGAAACCCATGGACACACAGTTAATGAGTATTAATTCATGGACCCCTGCCTCTAAGGTCCATCTGTAAGTTATGCCTTCCTGTCTTCATCTCTGAGAGTACTAATGAGTTAACATAACATTAGGTAACATATTTGCATTTAGCTTATATCTCAACATGAAGCAGTAAATAATGGGCATTTTTTGATACTGTGGCAGTGAAGGTCTTTAGCATCCTCACATCATACCATACAAGCAGTCACACTCTCTATTCCTTCACAGAGTCAGCTGGTGCAAAAAAAGGACTAATATTGCCAGTGATGTTGCCAAGATTACAGTTTACTGTTTCTGCTTGGACACATGCCTGAGCCCTTTCCCTTTTCCCTTTGTCAGCCTGACAGAGAGCAGATGACCTAGAGTAACTTCCCATCTGGGAATTAATTTCCTTTTCCTTTTGTGACCCTGAGTTCCAGCTTTCTATAACCCAGGCTGCTGAGACTTTTCCAGCAACCAAATTATTTCAGTCTTCATTGGCCACTCTCTCCCAGCTGCCTTTTGTAGGAGGCTTCCTAGGAGGGAGAGTCCTCAGGGCAAGGGGTCTTAAGCCCCCAGATTCAAATCAGAAGAATGCCCTAGACTCTCAAGAGGCTGTAGTTTGACAAGAATGAACATTTTCACAGAGAAGATATTTCATAGACTTTTAGAACTGGAGAAGAACGTACAGATCATCTGATTCCATCATATAGCTGAGAAACCTGAAGCCCAGTGAGAATAAATGAGGAAGTACGCTTTAGTAGAAAGAGTTCTGAATTGGGAGTCAGAAGGGTCTAAATCCCAACTCTGCCCCTTACTATCTATCTGAATTTTAATTAACCTCTCTGGCCTTGGTTTCCTCAACTATAAAATGAGAGGAGCGGATGAGATGGTCTCTAAAGTTCCTGCTAGTGCTAAACTATGATTCTATGATCCTGTGAAGTGATTTAAGGTCTCACAGAGAGTTGACAGTGGAGCTCTGATTAGAGCCTAGGGTTCCTATTTCTCAGGGCAGCTTGTTTTCCAGGGTTCTGTCTCTTGATCTACCCTTCTCACTTCAAATACTTCTAAAGATGTGTAATATCATCAATGTGGATTCTGTCCCCACCAATGCTTCTGTGTGGAAGAAAAATCATCACCTAGTGGCCAACCTTGTGATAATATGCTTTTTCAAACTTAGCGAGGTTGGTCCATGGACACATAGAATCCCTTCTGGGACCATGTCCTCAGCTTGACATGTATGTTCACAGGTTAGGGTCCCTAGTGGCCACAGCTGACAACTAATCCCCCCTGGATTTTAGGGCTAACAATCTAGTACTATTACTCATGAGCCCCTACCAATGTATTCTCCATTTGCAATCAGCCAATTGAACCCCATTCACTGGAAGGAACTGACTGTGAATAATACAAGAATAATAGTTGTGAAATATTACCTCAAAACAGAGGGTTTATGCTCCCATTTCATATACAAAGTCCCTGGGAAGAGTGGGCTGGAACTTAAAATTCAAAGGTAGAGAGGCACATGTGTAGAGGACACACATGCAGTGAAGGAGTAACTAACAACTTTTGGTTACTAGAAGTCCTTTTCTCCCTTTCTAAGAATCTTAATGACATTTCTCTTGGGTGTAGTTCTCTGGTGGGTTCCAAGGATTAGTGCCATCTCAAGGTTGCTTTCCAATATGCCCTGACTCCTGTGACTACTGCTACCAGCCCCACTGGACTCTGCTACTAACTTTAGTCACTTGGGACACCTCTGAGGGGATCTCAGAATCTCCCAAACTCCCATGGTCACAGACAGACAGACAGAATGAGTTGATGAAAAGTCAGATTAATAGATGAGAATGGCAAAAAAAAAAAAAAGTAGATGAACAGTTCAAATGTCACACTAGTACCCTTGAGATAAAAAAAAAAAAAGACCTCCAGCTATACTGCGGACTAGAGGTCAGCAAACTACTACCTGCATGACTTAAATAAAATCCAATTTAAATAAAGTTTCATTCTACTTAAAAATGTAAAAATCATTTTAGCTCATGGGCTGTACAAAAACAGTAAGGCCAGCTTTGGTCCTTGGGCTGTAGATTGCTCGGCCCCTGCCCTGGTCCATGTTTCATATGCTAATTAAACACAGACAGAAGTCATGTAGGATGAGGTAGGGTTGTGATCTTAATTGGCAGAAGTGGTATCTACCTCGGTAAGATAAAGGATCATTGAAAGGAAAATAATTTTAAAAAAAAATTTTTTTCGGCTGGGCAATGGGGTTAAGTGACTTGCACAGGGTCACACAGCTAGTAAGTGTCAAATGTCTGAAGCCAAATTTGAACTCAGGTACTCCTGACTCCAGGGACGGTGTTCTATCCACCTCACCATCTAGCTGCCCCATAATTAAAATTTTTTAAGAAATTAATCTATCAGATTAATAGAGTGGATAGAGCACTGGGTCTAGAGTCAGGAAGACCTGAGTTCAAATCTGACCTCAAACACCTATTAGCTGTGTGACTTTGGGTAGGTCACAACCTCTGTTTGCCTCATTTTCCTCAATTGTAAAATGGGTTCGCTATAATACAGAGATGTTGGGAGGATCAAATGAGATAATATTTGTAAAGCATTTAATCCAGCGTGTAGTATGTAGTAGGTGTTAAATATTTATTCCCCTTCCCCTGAGAACATACAGCAACTCCAACTAGATTAACAAAGTATTGCCAAACAGAAGTCCTACTGGGCCTGCTTTAATAATTCTTAGATTGGAATCCTTTCTCCTTACTATTTCTGTAGTTTTTTTTGTAGGTTTAAATGCTAATGAAATTGTATGAAGGAATTGAAAACATTAAAGAGGGTTTCTATATCTTCCTTCTACTCCCTTTTCTTGTTTATTCTCTTATTATCTTTAAAGATAGTACCAAAGTAGCTTTAATTAAGTTTAGATGTGTCCAAATATTCACAAAATCATTTCTTACCTCATTGCACTACTTTGAGACTTTCCACCATGCCCCCACATTGGGTACTTTCCCCAGCTTCCCCCCTTTTTGGTCTCTACTTTTCAGCTCCTTTTGTGTGTTGTCTTCCCTCGTTAGATTGTAAGCTCCTCAAGGGCAGCAACTGTTTTTTTTTTATTTATATCCCCAATGCTTAACACAGTGCTTGCCACATAGTAGGTGCTTAATAAATGTTTCTCGACTGACTGACAAACTCAGAATCAGTAGGGTCTAAATCAATGCAATTTCTCTATACTGATCCTGTTCTTCCCCCTCCCCCACAAAATCTGACTCCTACCCGTCACTATATGTATTGCACTAGGTACAGCAGAGCAAAAACCTAAGACTTGTCAATATGAAGTAACAGGTCAAGCCTACCAGACATGCACCCTTCTAGAATGGAGAAAGGATTGTCCTTGTAAGCTACGTAAGACCTTCCCCAGCAGGAACTACTTTCAGCTCATCCTTAGGCTAATTCTTAGTCCACATGCAAAATTACAGGCCAATAACAGTAAGTATGGTGAAAAAAAAATCACTGGATTGGGAGTTATGAGACTTGGGTTAGAAGGAGGCAGTGTGGTTTAATAGAAAGTGCCCTGGGTCCAGAGTTAGAAGACTTGAGTTCACATCCTGCCTCTGATCCTTCTGTGTGTGACCTATCCTAGGCCTCAGTCTTTTCATATATGTAGAAGGAGAATGAGATTTTCCCTAGCCAAAATGTAGCACTAAGGAATGCAGGCTTTAAAGATTATTTATTTTTAAAAAAAGATTATCTATTTTATGTACAATAAAGACAGGAATTTGGACTAGATAAGTGGAGAATAATAACCTTGCCTCCTTAGAATGCATTTTATTCTGGCTCAAATTAACGTAGCTAAATCTGAAAGGATTTCAGGATACTTAAGACTGAGGCCCCTAAATTAGACGTTTATTTGTAACAGAAGGCTTTGATCTTCTCCCAGACACAGGATTCAAAAAGGAAGGAGTTAATTAACCTGAGGATGCTCTACCTGGCTTTTGTTAATTGAAGGTGGGGGCTATGACAAAGGAATCATCCGTCATCTCTTTTCAAGGAGGAGTTGTAACCAATGCACCCCAACGGACTGAAGCTGACTTGGCATGGTTGGCCATGGGCTCAGAAAGAAACCCAGAAGATAGTAGGAGGGAGCCATGCTCCAAAGACAGATGATGGGACCTGCAGAGTAGAAATTCTACACCAAGCTAGAAGCAAGCCAAATGAGTCTATCAGAGCAATGAGTCCAACAGAGCCGCTGTGTCCAGCAAGGAGTAGGTCTAATGAGAGTATCATGATGATGTTAAGAAGACATCAGGAATCCTGCAGCATTAGAGATAGTGATTAAAGCCTTCACACCTATCTCCCATATGTGAATCCCTTACATGTTCTCTCTGCATGCCCACTCTTTCAGAATATGAAATGTATATTTGTAGGACAGCATTTCCTATATATATATATATAGGGGAAATGTTCAGTTTCAAATATTTTCGCTATGCCAAATTAATTCGTTCTTTATTTTGCACTAATTTTGTTCTCTGGCTGACCAAAGAAAAGGAAATATACCAATGGGGGCTCGTGAGCGATAATTTTGACTGAATGTGGACCCACAGAGTACCTTCAAACTGAGGTTATATTTTGGGGATCTCATGTGTGAGAGAAATAAGCCATAGGTGCTGCATGTGAAATTAAGGGGTTAGACTAGGATCCTAGATAGAGAGTTAGAAGGGACTTTGAGGATCCAACTCTTTTGTTTTTACAGATGAGAAGACTGAGGCCCAGAGAGGGTTTGCTGAATTCAGCACCTCAGGCCCTAGGTTTGGTTCATCTTACTACCTAACCTGTCTTGTTGAGCACTCCATTTCATCAGCTATGGCGGTTACTACAGTCAGTGGTCAAGAGCTCTAGAATAGGAAAACAAGCAAACTCAGACCTCAAAGCTCAAATACCCAAAGGAATCCTTTAAGAGAGGGAAGCAGGGGCATAACTAAGCATGAAAAGACGAGCACAAACCTCTAAGAGATGTGTCAGGAATGACAGTAAGACTTCAAGCATGAGGAGATCTTAGAGATTCTCTTGGCCAAACTCAGTATGGCACAGTGGAAAGAGTAATGGGTTGGGATCATCATCCTCTGAGACTGATTTTCTTAATTTCTATAATAAGAGGATTGGAATAGGTGGCCTCTAAACTCTAAATCTATGATCTTTCATTCAACAGATAAAGAAACTGAGGCCCAGAGATGAGAACTGATTTGTCTAACATCACTCAACTAATACATGATAGAACCTGTGTGAGGTAGTCAGGAAGACCCAAATTCAAATCCTGCTTCAGATATTTACTAACTGTGGGACTCTGGGTAAATCACTTAATTTCTCTTGGCCTCTGAGTCCTCTATAAAATGGGTGGAGGTGGGGATAATAATAGCATCTCCCTCACAGGGTTGGTGTGAGGATTAGCTGAGATAATATACATAAAAACTGCTTTGTTAGCTACTACAATTACTTAGCCAACCCTCAAACCCAAGTCTTTTGACTCAAATACTTGTTAAGCCATACTATAAGATAATGTGGTACAACTTTTTCAGATGAGGAAACTGAGTCCCAGGAGGAAATGGGTAATTTTTTTTATGCACACTCTGCCAGAACAAAAAACCAACAAATTGTGCATTGTACATTTTGGGGCATGGTGAAAAATCAATTCTGAGTCACTAAGAAACCAACTTTTCAGTCACAAGATGAACCAGATACATCAGAAGTTGTCTCCGCTGGCTGAAAACTCACGTTTTAAATTAGAGATACAAACAGATTTGTTGTGTTTACTTACTTGTCATGAAAACTTTCCTTGATGGAGTGCTTTGGCCAAACCCAGGGTTCTTTGAGACACAGACTGAGAAAGGCTGCTCAAAATTTCTACTTTGCTGGGTGCCTACAGGTCCAAGGCCCAGTAATATTTGGGGCCCATCTCTAGCAGCAGAGAAACAAGATCTCAGCAAGGTGAAATGGATAGGAATTCCAGAACCTTCTGCAATGTATGGCTTGTTTTCAGCTTCTGCTTTAGATCAGTTCCTAGCAAATGTTTTTTTGAAAAGGTATGCCAGAGAAAGCTGAGCCACATTTTTTTTTTTCAGGGTAGTCTTTAAAGTCCAGGATAAGCAGAAGATTGTGAAAAATGGTAAACACAACAAAAAGGGATTCTTAAGGATCTAGCCAGAGCAAGAAAATGAGAAAAGTTTCTCTCTTTGCTTGGGGCAGATGTATAATGTTAATGGAGAGTGGAGAGAGAGCAGAACTACTGACCTGTTGTTTTGCCTACATTTTTTCCATCAAGGAAAATGGCACTTAGCTTCAAAGGGTAGTACAAACACAATATAACATGATTAACTTCAGCCCCATTCTATCAGGTCCAGGCCTATTACATCTCTCCTCAAGGATTTTTAGGTACCCTGAGGGGATTGGGGTATCAGTCTGCGCCCTTGACTTGCCCTTTAAGGCATTGATGCTGGGCTGGCTGTAACACCCAGCCTGGATTCCTGGACTCCCGTGATCTCAGTGGCTTGTGCTTCCAGCCCAAATCAGAAACTCCATCCCTTGCACCTAGAACAGAAAAGAACAAATTAAAAGATCAAAGATGCATTCCGTGGGGCCATTTGACCTCAGCAGGGTAAGCTCCACTTTTCTTCCTTTCATAGCATAGTTTCTCACTGGAAGTCATTAGTGACGGAGTTATCTCCTCTCAGATTTGAATGCAGTAAAGTTATGGCTTGTGCTTGGGCCATTTTGAAGATACAGTTCCAGTTCTTCAACCAATGGAACAAAGGCCCTCCCAACCAAGTGGTAGGCCAATGAAGAACAGTTGCAGAAAGTCCACTCATGTTCCAGTCTTCACCATTTTCCTAGAAGCAGCTCCCTCATGTCCTCCAAATGGATGGAGCCATCTTAGTAGACTGAGGTCTGCAAATGTGCCAGAACTGTATTATAATAGTAAAGAAACAGAAAAGAGTCTGGACTTGGAGAAGAAGGGACTGAGTTAAAATCTTGGCTCAGTCATTTACTAGCTGTATGGCCTTAGGCATGTCACTTTCTCTCCCTGCTTTCTCATCTATAAAATGGAGGGGTGGAGATCAATCATTTCTAAGATCTCTTACAACTATGAACCTGTGATATAAATTAGGTAAGATCATAGTAAACTCAGTGCTTAATAAATCCATCATTCAGTATAGTGCCTGGCACATAATAGGTGCTTAATAAATGTTTATTTAGGGGTAGCTAGGTGGTGCAGTGGATAGAGCACCAGCCCTAAAGTCAGGAGGACCTGAGTTCAAGTCCGGCCTCTAACCAAACACTTGTCACTTACTAGCTGTGTGACCCTGGACAAGTCACTTAACCCCAATTGCCTAAAAAAAAAAAGGTCTATTTATTGATAAATTAAACTGCTCTAATGAGTTCAATGCACCTGATCTAGATGAAATACATGCTAGGGCACTGAAGCACTTGGGATGTACTCACCAAATCACTATAAGGAAGTTCCACTCTCTTCCTCCCCTTTTCTTCCCTAGTATATTTCTTTTTCTTTCCCTTTTCTTTCTTATTGTAAGACCATACAAACAAAACTAAACTACCTTCAGGCACTATGTATGTCTTATTCAATTCCTTCTATGACTCTTGAAAACAATAGTGTTCTGAAAGGACACTTGTTTCTTCTCCATTAGAATGTAAGTACTTCATTATCATATAGCCACTTAAAATTGCTCAGATGTATTTACCTTTCTTGTTTTCTCTTGATTCTTGTTTTTGCATTTCCAAGATTCTGCTCAGCTCTAGGCTGTTCATCAAAAATGCTTGGAAGTCCTCTATTTCATTAAAGATCCAGCTCTTTCCTTTTGTAGGATTATGAGTTCAGTTGTTTTCAGTTATGTCTGACTCCTTGTGATAAAATTTTGAGTTTTCTTGGCAAAGATCCTGGAGTGATTTGCCATTTCTTCAGCTTCTTCAGCTCATTTCATGGATGAGGAAACTGAGGAAAACAGGGTTAAGTGACTTACCCAAGGTCACACAGCTAGTTAGTATCTGAGATCAGATTTGAACTCAGAAAGATGAGTCTTCTGACCCAGTCCCCGCCCTCTGTCCACTGTACCGCTTAGCTGCCCCAAGCCTTGTTGGTCCTCAGTGCCCAGGGTCCCAGTTGACTGGGGCATCTTCAGAATTGGTTGGGTCTCTTAGGAGTGGGAGGGAAGAGCATTAGTTTTTAAACTTTCTTTTCCTCTGGAACAGATCGTGCAAAGTAAGATTTTCTTAGGCAAAAGCCTTTACCTTTTGTCTTTGGAAACATCCTTTTTCTTTAATGGTAGTAACGACTACATCTTATGTGATCCTGACTGTGGCTCCTCAATACTTGAAATTTTTTTTCTGTCTGCTATGGGTATTTTTTTTTTATTAGATCCTGGAGCTCTGGATTTTGGCTATGATGTTCCTGGGCAATTTTCATTTCAAAGTTTCTTTCAGGAGGTGACCAGCAGATTCTTTCTACTTTGACTTTGCTTTGTTGTTCTAACAGATCTGAGCAGTTTTCATTCATAATTTCTTGAAGTATGGTAACCAAGCTATGTTGCCACACTGCCTGGTCTTTGACTGTGTGCCCACGCCAAACTGCTTTTCTCACCCAGGCCAGCACGATAGACCTTTCTAATCAACCATCTAGGTTGTCTTGGGCTGGAAATTTGTTTCACTCTGTCTTTTTGTGGGTTCTGCTGCTCTAGAATTTGTTTAGAGCCATTTTTACAGGTATTTGGAAAGGTTTGGGGCAGAGCTCAAGCAAGTCACTGCTATTACTCCACCATCTTGGCTCCGCACGCCCCCCCCCACCCCATGTTGCTCTTAAGAAAAATATTTGTCTAGCCTTACAGTATGTAAATATAGTGAATTTCAAGGGAAGTGGCTTTATTTTGGGGAATCATGTGTCACCCTCTCTGAGGATTCTTATTATTTCCTAGGGTCTGTTGTGGTCCTTCTGGTTGAAATATGCAAGAAAGAGTTAGAAGAAATTATTTTTCAAACATAGATAGGTGGCTAATCCTACTAATAGTGTAAGGTTTTGACAGCAGTATTGTGATGGAAAGAGTTGAATTTGAAATTAGAGAACCTGGAGTCAAAGTCTGCCTAATGGTAAAACTTTAGAGAAGTTACTTGTCTTCTCTGGGACTCAGTTTTCTTCTCTGTAAAACTGAAGGGATTGAACTTAAAGATCTCTACTGTCTTTTCCAACTCTAAAGCTATGATTCTATGGTGCAGAGTCAGATGAAACGAAGGTGGAAATAAGCATTATCAAATGCTTGTTGTGTGCCAGGCACTGTGCTAAGTGCTGGGGATATAAGCAAAAAGAAAGACAGCCCCTGCCCTCAAGGAGATTACATTCTAAAGTAATGGTCATGTAAGAGCTCTTCAGTAGTCAGTAGGTGATGCAAAACAGGAGTTCTAGTGGTAGCTCAAGGTTGGGTATACAGATTTGGGAATCATCTGTGTAGAGATGATAGGTCAACCTGTGGGAGCATATGAGATCGCCAAGGGAGAAAGTACACAGAGGAAAGAGAAGGGAGACTTTGGAGTTTAGAGCTTTGGATATGTCACATAGGAGGCAAGTGATGGTTGATGTTTCAGCAAAAGACCAAGGAAGGAGTATCTAGGGGACAGAAGCAAGTCATAGAAGTTAAAAGAAGAAGGAATATCTAAGAAGCAGGGGTGCATAAAATATTTACTAGAAGAAAATATTAATATGAAAAATTCAAAGAAGACTTGTATGAATTGATGGAGAGCAAAGTGAGTGGAATCAGGAAAATAATTTGCATGATGATTACAGTAATGTAAAGGAAAACAAGATTAAAAGGCTACAGACCTTTGATTGACAAAGTGACGTGACTTCAATGAACTAATGGCAAAGTGCACATCCTTCCTCTTGGCAGAGAGGCGATTGGTTACATGTAGAGAATACAGATATTGTTAGACATGGCCAATGTATGGATTTGTATTGCATAGTTGAATTTCTTTGTGACAAGGGAGAATTGTATTGGAGGAGGCAGGTAGAATCATTGGGAAGTGAGATCAATGTAAAAATAATAAAACATTTACTTAATTTTAGAAAGATGTAGGTCATAGGAGCTGAGTTCAGCTGTTGAGGAGGCTGCTGAACTTGGAGGCCAGGGTTTTCAAAGAGATATCAGGCACAAAGGACAATGACCTAGTAGATAGAGAAGGATCCTTAAAGTCAGGAAGATCTGAGTTCAAGCCCCATCTCTGACACATGCTGGCTATGCGACTCTGGGCAAGTCACTTTCCCTATCAGTGATCTAGGCAACTCTCTAAGAGAAGGTGCATATCTGCATTTGAAGGAGTGGGGGGAGAGTTCTTCAACTGATAGTTTCTTATACCCATGAAATCACAGGTCTCATCCTCATCTAATAACACGTATAATGAGATCTCCAAGTATGAGGGCAGGGGTCCAGGTGGAAAGAAAGACAGTGTACTAAACTTGAAAAAGGAAGGAAGTTAACCCATGACAGCAACAAGAATCTGGATTAAGTAATAGATAAGGGTGGAAGGGTGGAGTTATTTGTTGTTGTTTGTCCTTCAGGCTCAGAGAGGACCATGACATCAGAGAGGTGATACCTGCAAGTGAATTGTATTTAAGTGAGAGAGGGCGGTGTGCAAAGTCACCAGGTTCACTTTCTTCTCTGGAGCCAGTGGCCAGATACAGATCAAAACAACTAAGTGAACCTCAAAGGAAGAAAAATCGCTGAGTAATAGCTAAAGAGAGAATGTCTGGAACTCCAGAAGTGAAGAGTATGAAGACTCCTCTTAGCCCAATAGGTTGAGGTTGGGGACAGGGCATGAGAGAAGGACTACTGGGGATGATGACCAGGGCATGAGAGAAGGTCTACTAGGGATGATGACCAGGCTTCCTGGAGGAAGCCAGGTTTCCAAAAGAGCAGAAGGTACAAAGAGTATGAAGCAGATTTGCTACTGTGGTGGTCCCATAGGACACGGGGGGAAGGATGGAGACCAGCAGAACAAGATGAGTGAAGCGAGAGAATAAGCATATATATAGAGCTTACACGTGCCAGGGACTATACTAAGTGCTTTACAAATATTACTTCATTTGATCTTCACAACAACCCTGGGAGGTAGGTGCTATTACTACCTCTGTTTTACAGTTGAGGAAACTTAGGCACACAGAGATTAGGTGACTTGTTCAGGGTCTCATGGCTAGTAAGTGTCTGACAATACATTTTAATTCAGGTCTCCAGGTCTAGCATTCCATCTATTGCACCACCTAACTATTTCAATTTCGGCAGGGACAATTTAAGGCTGTATATGACAGCTACTGTAGAGGAGATGAGATTGCTGCTGCCTATGATTATAAGAAGAGGTTTATAGAGGGTGTGGAAATGGAATATTCCCTAAAGAATGTGTTAGGATCCAGATGGAAGTCTGGAGAAAAGGGAAATCTAGGGGAAGAGAATAAATGTGTGGAAATAGGAATGCACAGGCCTGCTCAGGATAGAACAGACTGAACCAGGTTGGCTGAGACAGAGTGTTCATATAGGGGCATGGTGGAAGTAAAGGAAGTAAAGGAAATTTGAGACCAGAATTCCGGGAAAAGGAATGCAGACTTTAGCAGTGGGGAAACATGGAGAGTTCTTGAGCAGCGAGTAGACCTGAGTTTAAGTTATAATTTCAATTATTTACTAGCTGTGTGATTCTGTCTAAATCTCTTAATCCCTCTGAATTTTCTCATCTCTCAAGTAGAGATAATCATAGGAACACTATTTTGCTTTACAAGGTTGTTGTGAAGAAAGCACTTTGCAAACCTAAAGCACTATATAAATACAATGCAGGCAGCTGGTAGAGCTAGGCCTGAAGTCAGGAAGACCTGAGTTCAAATCTCACCTCAAACACTTACCGGCTCTGTGATCTGGGGCAAGTCACCTATCTCTTATTTGCCTCAATTTCTTCATCTGTAAAACAGAGATAATAACAGCCCCTACCTCCCTGGGTTATTGTGAAAATCAAATGAGACAATATTTGTAAAGTGCTTAGCACAGTGCCTGTCATACAGCAAACTTCATAGAAATGCTAGCTATTATTATTATTGCTATTATTATGTGAATATAAGTAATGATGAGGATGAGCATGATACTTTGGCAAGTGCCTGTCATCAGTGTACGGGGTAAATTAGAAGGAGGAGAAGATAGATTGTAAGTATATCATTTAGATATTATGGTTTTGCTCATACCTACCAAGAAATAAAAGAAACAATTAAGTGTTTGGTCTTATAGTCTTCCAGCTCCTGTGGTACTGTAAATTGTATACTGAAAGGAGAGCAGGGTAAACTTCCCTAATTCAGATTAATTGAGGGGAAGTCTGCAAGAGTGTGTTAGCAGTTGTGGGGTGATTTGGTGAGCAGGGTTGTTCAACCAGCCACTCCTATTTGCCCTTTCCTTACCCTATTATTGACTCATTGCCTAGATGGGTTTCTCAGTATAAACTTTCTTTTTTTTCTGTTCTTGGAAGTGGCATCAGAGTATCCGTAATTCTCTTGCTGTTTTTCAATTTTGACACCTCCCCCCGCCCCCCCTTCCCCTGCCTTGAGATAGTACTCTCTGTTTTCTCTGGGTATATTTTCCCCTTCAATTGCCTCCTCCAAATTACATCTCCAATAAGTATACACAGACTAGCAAAGGCCTGGTTAATACTATTTCTAGAGAGAAAAATATTTAAGACAATGAATGGTGAAAAGATTTTCTCTGAAGGAAAAGCTTCAGGCTTCCATGAGGGATCCCAAGGGTCTACAAACATCCCTTTCTTCCTCAACCTCAAAAACCTTCAGTTGATCTATTTATCAATCCATCCATGGTCTATGGTCCCATATCTCTCCTCTCTTTTGTGGAAATTCTTGGAGAAGGCCAACTACAATAAGTGTTCCTACTTCTTTTCTTCTTACTCTCTTCGTAACTCCATAGTCTGGCTTCTGACGTCGTCGTTCAACCAAAACTGCTCTCTCCAAAGCTACTAGGGACTTCTTAATTATCAAATCTAAGGGCCTTCTCTCAATCCTCATCTTGCCACTGTAGACCGCCCTCTTCTCCTTGAGATTCTCTTCTCTCTAGGTTTTTGGAACGCTACTTTCTCCTGGTTCTCCTCCCACCTGTCTGACTGCTCCTTCTCCATCTCCTTTGCTAGATCTTCTTTTAGGTCATGCCCATTAACTGGGGATTTCTAACAAGGCTCCGTTCTGTCTCCTCTTCTCCTATACTATACTCCTCATTTCCGTCTCGTGACTGTGTGTCTCAATTGTCTTCCACCTTCTCTAGGAATCTTTTCCCCATCCTCTTTAATTCCAGTACCTTCCCTAGATACACCTAGATAGAACAGTGGATGGTGTTGTATCTAGAATCAGAAAGACCCAAGTTTAAATCTGACCTCAGACACTTATCAGTTATGTCACCCTGGGCAAGTCACTTAATCTCTATCTGCCTCCATCTTCTCAACTGTAAAGTGGTAACAATAATAGCACTTACATCCCTGTATTATCTTGAGGTTCAAATGAGACAATATTTATAAAAACATTTAGCATAATGCCTGGCATATAATGGGGGCCTAATAAATGTTTCTTACCTTCTTTCTTCCTCTGTTGATTATCTTCAATTTACTTTGTATATATGTTGTTTGTGCATAGTTATCTATATGTTGTCTCCCTCATTAGACTGTGAGGTCCTTGAGAATAAAGACTGTATTCTGGTATTTTCTGCCTTTTTTTTTTTATTTGGTTTTTAGTATCCCTAGAGCTTAGCACAAGCGCCTAGCAGATAGTAGGTCCTTAATAAATGTTTGTTGACTGACTGGATTATCTCCTTGGGTTTGTCTGTCCTTTCTCTAGTTCCAGGCATCTTCTTCATTTCTTCTCAAGAGCTAGGTCCTAAGTTCTCTGGACTGACTGAACTGACTTAACAAAGGTCAGCTGAAGGCTTGACCCATCGCTCTTCAGATTTACTCCAAGGACTACTAATTTGTACCTGCCAATGGGATAACTTAGTGTGGCTGCATTGTTATACTAGGTTAACACCTTGTTATCCTGCTTCTTTTCTGCCTTTTCATTAGATCTGTGAAAGACCAACTCCTTACAAGTGGAAAATAGAATTCTAAAGGTGAAAAATGTTGTTCTGCTACTTTCAATCACATAGGTAATACAAAGTGAGATAAGCCCTTGCTGGGTAGAGGCCCAAGGGGGCCTATTTTAGTGAATAAATTAGAATTGTAGTCAGTGTATCAGCTTTCTGTATTTCAAGCTAAAGTTTTTGAAAACTGCTTATTTCAAGTAGACCAAAAGCCCTGTGAAAATCTTTTTTACATTAGGAATGTGCATTGCAATAACATTCTCCATAGATAGTACAAAAGCTAACTTCGGCCCAGGTCTGATTTTTTACAAGAATTCCCAGTTAATACCTAGTCCATTGCTTTGCACACATTAATTAATTGTTGGTTATTAATAATTCTGATTTTTGAAATTATGTATATATTTAATTTACAATAATGAGATTCTTTTAGACTTTGTTTCCTAGCATTAACCAAACACACACACACACACACACACATACACACACACAATTTTTTTTAAAAGAAAGAAGTGGGGAAGAGGAAAGGAGAGACAAAAAGAGCCCCCACCTTCACAGGGAACCAGCCCCAAACCTCAGCTACTGAAATGCATTTATTTCTAAAATCCTCAAAATAACTATGTTCCAAATGTGCCCAGAATTTCTAGATGATGTCTATTGAAAAAAAAAATGTTTCTAATTGCTCAGCACACAGAGTAAATGATCAATAATTGTTGGTTTTATAGGTTTTATATTCCTTCTTCTTGTATCTTTCCCAAAAAATTTCCCTTGGTCTAAAAGAGATGAGGGCAGCTAGGTGGCCAGTGGATAGAGTGGTGGGCCTGGAGTCAGAAAGACTCATCTTTCTGAGTTCAAATACAGCTTCAGATACCTGCTAGCTGTGTGGCCCTTGGAAAGTCACTTAGCCCTATTTGCCTTAGTTCTGGAAAATGAGCTGAAGGAGGAAATGGCAAACCACTCCAGTATCTTTGCCAAGAAAACTCCAAATGAGGTTACAAAGAGTAGGACGTGACAGAAAAATGACTTAACAGAAAAAGAGATAAGAGGCAGCTAAGTGGCACAGTGGATAGAGTGCTGGATCTGGAGGCAGGAAGTTCAAGTCTGATGACACTTACTAGCTGGGTGACCTTGGGCAAGTCACTTAACCTCTGTCTCATTTTTCTCTACTGAAAAATGGGGATAATATCACCTATCTCCCAGGATTGTTATAAGGATCAAATGATATCATATTTGTAAAGTTCTTAGCATAGTATTTAGCACATAGTAGGTACTATATAAATGCTAGTTATCATTCTGATTAATTTATGTGGATGACCTTTGGAGGAAAGTAGGAAGCATCATGGACCAGGATTACGAAGGATGAAAGTTTTATAATTCAACTGTTTTGAATACGCAACGATAATAACAGCTTCCATCTACCTTTGGGGTTCTTTCCAATTTACAAAGTATTTTTAACCCTGTGTGATTGATGTTGGTGTTTGTCCTTCATTTTTGAAAAGGACCAATGACATCATTAGCGATGTCTTGACTTTCGTGTAAATTGGATTTCAGTGAGGCAGTGCTGCACAAGGTCATCAGCTTCGCCGTCTCTTCCAGAGTCATTGAAGTCCAATGGCAAGACAAAAGTCAAGAAGATTGGCGATGGCCTGGGATGCAGTGCACGACCTCACAAGCTCTAAGTGCTCCATGGCGCCTGGTCAAGCCGCCTTCATGGCCATTGAAACAAACTGTTCTCATCTGCCCATTCCACCAGGGAAGTCTTCACATGCTTGGAGTAGACATCCCCCTAACTCACTGATAGATTTGAGGCCTCCAAGTTACCCTCGATCTTGTTTAACCCGTCTGCTGAGAAGATTTTACTAGGGTGTGACCACTGAACATGCTACAGCTTCTTGGACCCACAGGTGCCTTCTCTCTGTTGGTTTTCTCCAGTTTACCCTCTACATATCTGGTTTGCGCAGAGTTGTTTACATGTCTTCCCCATTAGACTCCTTGAATTAGAGACTATTTTGTTTGCCTTTTTGGCATCCCCAATGCTATATGCAGTGCCTGGCACAGAGTAGGTACTTAATAAATGCTAGTTGACCTGGTGTTATAAGGGAACTAGATCATAGTGCTAGGATAATTCAGTAGATGCGGAGGTGAAAAGGAACTTCATGTTTAATTCTCTCATTTCATAGATGAGGAAACTGAGGCTCAGAGGGGTTAACTTGTTAAGATGTTAGTCCCAAGATCACACAAATAGTAAGCGAAAGAGCCGGAATTTGAATACAGGTCTGTGATGCCAGATACAGTGTTCACATCACTGCACCACTCTAGCGTAGGCAGCACAAAAGATTTAGACTAGTTTGAAGAACTTTCTGATAGAACTAGGAACTTTGAGAAAACTCTGGAAGGCGCTAGAATGGCTTTCTGGGAAAGATTTGCATCTCTCCTTCCTTGGAAATCATTAAGAAAATGTAAGCTTTTCTGTCTCGATCTGTCCAGGGACACATTCTCTAGAAGCTAGGGGATGGATTAGAATCTAGTCACTAGATAATCTCTTCACTTCAAGTCAACCAGCATTTAGTAAGCACCAGCTGTGTGTAAAGCACTGTGTTCTTGACCTATTATCCTTCCTTCCAGTTCTGCATGGCACTTATTCCCTCTATGTCCAGTGAAGTTTGGGTCTAGGCCCTCTGGCCAAAGCCCGAGTATCGAGTATGTCCAGTATAACTTCTGAGTTTCTCTTTCCCAGAGTTTCCAGGGCTTCTCAGCTCCCCAATGGGGTCTGAGACATTCTGTTCACATGGAAAACCATATCCAAGGACAGAAGTAGCTCAGAGGGCCAGGGTACAAGAGGATGGGGGAGGAGAAAAGCTAACTGAGTATTGTTGTGGAAGCAAGATATAAATAAATGCCTGCTGTTTCCAAAAATGCAACAAAGGCTTGTGTGAATGTCTCCCTCCCCCCCCCCACCCCAACCCCACTCCAGGGTCATGGAAGGGAGAGGAAATTGGGTTATTTGGACAGCTCACAGAGCTAAGCCAGAGCACCAAGACAGGAATGAAGAGAGGAGGAAGACTGGGCACCTAAGACAATTTTCCTTCTTCTGTCCTTTGCCCAGGACCCTCTGGGACATGGGATACCAGAGTCACAGGCTCCAAGATGTCCTCTGCATGGCTCCTAAATAAATACCCCCAATGGGTGACTGACTGGTCTATTTTTAAATTTCTCCCTAGAAGGAGATTCTAAAATTTCTTCTATCCTTCCCATCAGGGGAGCCTATAGTTTCCAGTAAATTCAGGCTCACATATTTTTCCATGTTCTCTTGCATTCTGTTAGCATAAATTAGCATACCACTGCCCAAAGATCTTTGATTCCAAGTCAAAGAAAAATAATGTATCTGTATCATAGGGTCATAACATTTTGAGCTAGAAGGGACCTTAGAGAACCTCTAATCTAATCCATTCATTGTACAAATAAAAGAAACTGAGGTTTGGAGAGTTGACATGACTCATATGAGGTCTCACAATCAGTAAATAGCAGGCTAGAATTTGAACTCAGTATAATTTGATTCAAACTCTTGGGCCCAAGGAAAAAGAAGGAGAAAATAACAGTTTTTCAGGGATAGGGCTTTTCCAAATTCTTTCCCAAAATCAGTGACAGGTTCCGAGCAGACAATTAACCCCATCTTCCTGGCAAAATATAAGAGGTAGCATAATGCTCCTAAAGGAGTGATAGCTAGGGTTCAGTATCCAGGAGCATGATGGAGCCAGCTTGAACTGGCTATGGAGAGCTGATTGTGAAATTTTCACTGTGAACATCTACACCTTGGAAATCACAAATAAGCAAACCAGGACTTGATTTATTGTTTTGATTATCTAGACTTAAGAAAATGATGGATAAAATGTTAATAATGCAGCTTAAACTTAAAGTGTGTAGAGTATATCCCCCACCCCACCCTTTCCCCTTTGAGAGCCATTGGTTAAATATTTACCAGCACATTCCTCTGCATTATGATTCAGAAAGGATTGTCAATGAAGACATGGCATCATTGGGGAATGGACTAATGTACCCTTTCTATTTGATTATGGTTCCAGAACTGGAAAGAAGAAGGGAGGATTATGTGTCCCAAAAAGGTGGCAGAAAATAGCTAGGGAGTGATATGAATCATGGGCAATAGTCTGAGAGCCTAGGAAATCTACAGCTCCCTTCTCACTACCACATGACCCAGGTGCTGCCCCCTTCTCTTTGTTATCATACACATATGCCCTGCCCTATGTGTTCTAGTTTCCTGAGAGGAAAGGGCTGAGTGACATCTGTCTGTGTGGTAGTAGCAAAGTGCCATCCCTTTCCTACTAAGATGAGTCACAGCTTTTTCAGCTGTTGGTTCCCCCACCTCCAATAGCATCAGACAACAAGCATTTATTAAGTACTTCCTATATGCCAGGCTTGGGGTTAAGTAAGGGGGATACCAAGAAAGCAAATAACCATACTGATACTGATACTACTAATAATAATAACCTTTATCCTCAAGCTCACCTTCTAAAGGAAGAGCAAACATGTAAACAATTATGTACATATGAGATATATACGATGTAAAAGAGAAGTAATCTCAGAGGGAAGATAATGAATGGGTTTAGAAGGAATGGACTTGCAGAGCCAACAGATGGCTTCCTCTCATCCTCATACCTCCTCTGTACCTCAACCCCTGTTGCCCCTTCCTCCCTCAGATTAGAGAGAGTGGATGGTGGACAGCTCCTCTCAGATCCTCCATTTAAGGAGGGTGCCCAAGGTAACTATCTTTTCATTTCCCAGTCAGGTTCAATTCCTCTGGACTCCATCATGCCTCCTTCCACTAGGACAGGGTATGATCCTCCACCTTTTCAGCTTCTTTTTTTGTGTTGTCTTTCCCCTATTAGATTGTGAGTTTCTTGAGGGTAAGGACGGTATTTTGCCTTTCTATGTTTCCCTAGTGCTTAGCCCAGTACTTGACATATAGTAGACGTTTAATGTTTATTGACTGACTAACCCTGGTCAAAAACACTTAACCTCTCACTGCTTCAAGGAAAATTCAGATAATAATATTATCTACCTTACAGGGTAGTTGGAGAGTCAAATGAATTAGTGTGTGAAAAGCACTTTGCAAAATTTAAAGTGCTATGTATGTTAGATATTATTGCTATTAATATTATGATTAATTACTTCACCTGCACTGTTGTGAAGGCAAGTACTAAAGAGACCTAAGCTGTTAGCATGCTTTAGTAAAAGTTTTGAATCATATCTAAGGAATAAGTCCTTTCTGATGGTGAGGGGAGGTTAAGCAGTGGAAGGAGGAAGCCTGTAGATCTATTGGATGTATAGTAATCTATGCAGGGTAGTGTAGGTTGCTGCCATGGCTGGAGGCAGGATGTAGAAAAGTATGGCATTGCTGGAAGTCTTTTCTAGCTCTAGGAATCAATCTAACACATAACTGCCAAGCCTTCCTCATCAATTTAGCCCCCACTCCCATACTTGTACCTTCTTCAGCCCCTTCCCCAATTCATATTCTAAAAGCAGGAGTTCTTAACCATTTTTGTATCATGAACCCTATGGGCATGGAGCCTTTGGACTCCTTCTCAGAAGAGGTTTTTATTTATTATTCAGTTATATTTTATTTCTGTATTTATTACAGACATTTATTATCTCTCCCTCTCACGTCTCTCTTCAAATCAGTATAAATGCATAGCAAGTAAATGAATAAATAAACAAATAAAACATTTATATAAATGTACATAGTCCAGCAAAACAAATCCCCATATTGGACCCATGTCCAAAAAATATATGACTCATTCTGCATCCTAAGCTCGTCACCTCTTTCATATAGTATACTTCATCTCCACTCTTCAGAATATTTTTAAATTCATAAAATAAAATACATAGGGGTATAAAGTAAGCCAGTTATTGCAGTTGTCAAAATATATATGTTTTAAACCAAGTTTAGGGACCCCAGATTAAGAACCCTTGTTTTAGGATATTCTGCTCTTAGCTCCAAGTGACATTGTCCCTCACTGCTATCCTTCCTTCCCCCTTTTCTTCACTGCAAACCCAGCACCAACTTTTAGTCCTATTACCATCCCCTAAAAAAGAGTCTCATCTGCTTAGTGAGGGAAAACAAAAAGTCTGCATAGCTCATAGGCATATTTTGCATGGCATTTGCATCTTCTATTCCCATCAAAAGGTACCAGATTTCCCCTTACTTTCCCTCTCTGCCTGGCTCTTTTCACCTAAGCTTGGGTACCCTGCAGCTGTAGATGGTGGGGGAGGTCTAATTTCTGGTTGGGCTCGGCCTGAATGCGCCCAGCAGCAGTTGGGTTTCCCCTCTCTGGGCCCCCACCTCCTGAGAGGCCAAGGCTGGTTCTTGGAGCAATTATCACAGGAAACAGACTACTGAGATAACATGCCCTTATCTCCAGGGCCTTGGTTACCAAGCTGCTGTCTCCCTCACCCACTTCATCTCATCTGGGAGGGAGGTCTGAGCCAGCTGGAGTGGAAATGCACCATTTCTAACAGGCTCACAATTTTGTCAAACAGGTTTGTCCGCTGGTGTTTGAAGTCAGGAGGTGTTTGACCTCCTATGGTGTGGTTAGTTAAGCCACTACTGACTGAGTGGCTGGGTGAGAGCTAGCTTTTGCTGATTACTGCTCCGTGTGCTTGAAAAATTTTCTCCCTCTTCTCCCTCTGACTTCCTCCCTGTCTCCTTCTAGTTTCTGATCTGGAAGTTAGATTGGTCAGCCAACCTTACAAGTCAAAAGGATCCATAAAGGCATCTGTAGGAGAAATTCTGGATCTCTGGCTTCCCACAAACTCCCTTAGTTGTTCAAAGTGCCTTAGTCAATGAGAAACACAAACATGACTGTGACATAACCCAACATCAGCTGGAACTTAGCAATGTCTTTTTTCTGTTTTGTTTTGTTTTGTTTTTAAACTGGATCTGTGATATAAGGGACTCCCAGTGAGAAAATTCTCTCCACCCGTGAAGATCGGCAAGTACTCTGCAGTGCTAGAGACTTGCCTAGGGGTGCTGAGAAATTGAGTTAACCAATCACACACAGCCCATATACATAGGAGGGGCAGGGCACTGGAAGGGAGTTCTTCCTGATTCTGAGGCTGGTTCTCCACTAAGCTAAGCTATATTACAGTCAATGTGAAATGGAAAGTGAGCCTACTGTGGTCAGCAGCATGCAAGACCAATATTGAATGATGCTAGACAATTGTTCAACAACCTTCATAGTCCTGAGGGCTAAGATATGTGAGATGAAATACCACTAGGTCCAAAGAAGAAGAAAGGCAGTGGAAAAAAGAATTGGAATAGAGAAAGGTAGAAGAAAAGAATAGGGAAAAAGAGGAAAGGAAGGAGAGAAAGAAAAGAAAAAGGCCTACAGTAGGGATTAACAGAGAGCCACCCATTGCCTAATGGATAAGATGTTGGAGACAGCCTCAGAAAGCGCCTGGGTTCAACGCCTGCCTTTAATGATTACCAGCTGTGTAAGTGGAGGCAATCACTTAACCTCTCTGAGATTCTATTACAAAACCTAGTTCCTATGTGTGTAGGTGGAGGGTCTCGATTAGAAACCAGGGCTCAGGGACTTCCAGGTCATATAATAATGACAGCTAACATTTATATAGAACCTACTATATGCCAGTACAATGTGCTGGCATTTATACAGAGCCAACTATATGCTAAATATAATTATTATTTCATTTGATCCTCATAACAATCCTGGGAAGTAGGTGCTATTATTATTGTCATTTTACAGTTGAGGAAACATAGGCAAGCAGAGGTTAGGTGACTTGCCCAGGTTCCCACCAACAAGATGGAGGCCTAGACATTTTCTCTGATTCCTATGACCTATCAAATCTCTCCAAAATAGAAATTATGCACCAAAGATGCCAAAAGAAGTGATAAATATGATGGATCCAGAGAAACCTGGTAAGATATCTACGAACTGATGCAGAGTGCAGTGAATAGAACCAAAAGAATGATTTACATGTTGACTACAATAATGTAAAGAAAAACAATTTTGCAAGACTTCAGAGCTCTGATCACATCAATAGCCAATCATTACTTCAGAAGACTGATGATGGAGCATGCTTTTTGCCTTTTGGCAGAGAGGTGATAGACCAGAGGGACATATATTTACATACATAACCAATGTGTTGATTTGTTTTGCTTGACTATATTTATTTATCATAAAGAAGTCTTCTATTTTGGGGGCTTGGGTAGTAATGGTGCTAGCAAAAAAATGAAAAAGAAAGAAAAAAATGTCAATGCAACATTTTAAAAATATGCAGAAGAAAGCAGAAAGAAGCTTGGAAGAGGATATCAACAAGCAGGGCAATATTTGTTACTGTATGTTAGATTTAATATAGGGATAGAGGGAAGGGACTAGACCTGTGAATTCACTGGCATAGCAGATCAAGAGCCACACTCAAAACCATGAAGACTTGGGTTCAAGTTCTTCTGTGACACCTACCAGGTGTGTGACTGTGGGCAAGGAAGTCACTGACCTGCTTAATGTTCTAGAGTCTCTACACCACTGTGTAGGACTATAAATTGCAGAGAAAGTGCTGAACTGCATTGTTAAATTAATATATCCATCAAAAAACTGTGCCTGATAAAAGTTCATATTTTAAATACAATTCTTTGTTCTGCTGTATATATGAAAATGTTTATTTTTACATTCATAATAAAAAAGAAAAATTCCATAGAGTATCTATTTTTCCACTAAAATTTAATTTATTTTTTCATCAATAAGGACTTATTTTCTTTGTTTCCCACTACCTTTCTCCATACTGAACAATTTTAAAAGAAGAAACCCTCACAGCAAATATACATAGTCAAACAAAACAAATTCTTAGATTAATGATGTTCAAAAATGCATGTCTTATTTTAAGTCTATCAAATCTATGGCAGGAAGTAGGTAGCGTGTTTCATCTTTCGACCTCTTAAACTGTGGTTTACCATTGCATTGATCAGAGTTCTTAAGTTTTCCAAAGTTGCTGTTAAAAAAAAAAAGTCAGATAATACCAGCACAGCCTATTTCCACAGAATAGTTTTGAGGTTCAAACGTGATCATTTGAAAAGTGCAAAGCACTATTTAAATGTACTGCGCCTTTATTACATTGCCTAATCTGTATCACATGTGTGGATTTTTTTTTAATTTCGTCAGTGTAGGGTACTCAGAAGAGATGAAATGATAGGTGACTTCAGAAATTTGAAGTCTTAGCTATTAGATGCTATAGATGAGTTTTAAAATGACTAGAAGGTCAGTCTCTGCTAAGGTGTATGATGAAAGAAGACTAGTTCAATTACAGGACTCAAGAACTATGAAGAAATCTTTGGAAGAAGAAAATATAGTAATCCTATATTTGACATCACCTAATAGTTATACGATGTGAAGTGGCCAAAGGAAAGGGCATCCTGAGAAAACACAGCCAGAAGCCCTTTAAGAAAGGTGATTTCCCCGTCTAACTCTAGCACTTGCTTCACTGACTAAGCACATGCCAGATTAATGTGTGTGTGTGTGTGTGTGTGTGTGTGTGTGTGTGTGTGTGTTTTCAGTCTGGACAGATGTATGGGATTGTTTTATGGTGGTGTTTCAAGTTTCCTCAGCTTCCAAAGTGAGCAATTTGTTCTTTCCAGCACCTTTCTCTCTTTGGAGAACTCTCAGCCCTGCTTCCCACAATTCAATTTCAATTCAATTCAATAAGCATTTATTAAGTACCTACTATGTGCAAGACATTGTGCTAGGTACTAAGGAAACAGATTTTTTTTTTAATTAGTTGTTTCCCTCAAGTAGCTTACATTCTCTTGGGAGATCTGATTCCTAAACAGATACGTACATATGTGGTAATTTGAGGAGGGAGGGAATATAGACAACCAGAGGGATTGGGAAAGTCTTCCCAAGGGGATGAGAATGGAGGTTTGAAGGACAGTAAGCATTCTAAATGTCAGCGGTGAAGAAGAAATGGCTCCCAGGCACAGGACATCCTATACAGAGGCAGAAGGTGGAATGATGAATTCAGAGAAAAAGCAAGCAGCCCAGTTTGGCTGAAACATAGAATGTGTGAAAGAGAGGAATGTGAAAGCATTCTGGAAAGGTAGACAAGCCAGATTGTGCAAGGCTTTAAATGGCAAGCTGAGGAATTTGTATATTTTATCTTGGAAGCAATGGATGCAATTGTGGCATGGTCAGATCTGTACTTTAGGGAGATTATTTTGGTAACTGTGTGAACAGTGGATTGAAGAGAGAAAGACTGGAAATAAGCAACCCAATTAAGATAATACTTCCAGGTGAGAGGTAATAGAGGGTCTGAACTGGAGTGTAGTCATGTGATTGGAGAGTTAGGGACAGATGTGAGAAATGTTTTGGATATAAAGGGGAAAAAAAAGCCAGCCTGTAGAAGGTTATTCCCTAACAGGAATAAGGACGTTTGGAGGAAGGGTACATTTTGATGTGTGTGTGTGTTTCATTTTGGACATGATGAGTTTGAAACACCAAAAGGACATTCAGGTGGTGATCTCTAGCAGGCAGTTGATGATATGGGACTGGGGAGAGATGTTGGTCAGATAGAGACACCTGGTAGTTATTTTCATGGAGATGATCACTGAACCCATGGAAGCTAGTGAGATCACCAAGAGAAAAGATGTGGAGAGAAAAGTGGAAAAAAGTCCAAGCCAATGTCTTGGAGTACATCTGTGGTTAGGGAGTCAAATCTGGGTGATGGTTTAGTAAAGGAGACTCAGGTAGGAGGAGCAGTGTTTTAAAAGCTGAAAGGGGAGAGAGTATAGGAAGAGGAGGGGTCAACAGTATAAAGATTTAAAAAGCCAAGGTCTCCAGAAGAGCCTAGCCTACTATGCACTCCATAGAGGCTGCCCTCTCATTAGGTTTTACCTGGTTATGTATGTTGGTGGGGGAGAAGTTGAGAGGATACTGACACCATTCTGGTTCTGGGTTCCCAGAGGCTAGGAGGTTTTCCCTATCACTCACCCTCAAGTTCCTTTCCTAAAACTGTTCCTTGTCAGTGGTGACAGTCCCAGGGCAAGGGTTTAGGGTATAGATTTATTGTGAGTAAAAAAAAGATAAAGAGAAAGGATGATTCAACCTCAATTTCTGGTTCTCTCAGTTACCCCAAATGACAAATTGCAGTTGGAGGTTAAGGCCACTAGGGGCTCTCCCTGGGCCATTCTTACAGCATAACTGTGAGGTTCAGTGAGATCTGATCTAGTCTCCTGACAGGTAAGAGTCAATTAGACACTGAAGTGATGACCTCAGAATTCTTTCCCAAGTGCAAAAGTAGCCTCCCTTGCTTTCATTCAAACTGATTGGTTTTCCCATATTTAAAATGGAGATGATAGTACTCATAGCATCAAATGCACTGGTTATCTATAAGATGTTAGGTAAAGCTCTTTTTAAACACTTCATACGCCATCTAACTATATGTATTTTTCCTGGGTTTTTTGAGGACCAACAAACTAGCTTTTAGGTGAAAGAGCCCAAAGGTCCATATCTTCCTGTCTCACTCCCCTTGGAGGACTTGTTCATCCTTGATCCTATATCAACAGTGTTGCATTTCAGTCTGGTCTACCTCTTATTAAGGTCAGAATCTGGGAGGTAGAAGAGACCTTGAAGGCCTTCTTTTGTAAACGATGGAGTGGCTTGCCCAAGGTCACATGGGAAGTGGGAGAGCCAGACTTTGAACCCAAGTCCTCCAACTTCAAATCCAATATCCTTACCAATGCAGCTGTGTGGTCTTGGGTGAGTCACTGGACCTCTCTTTGCTTCAGTTCCCACATTGGTAAAATGGTTGTAATAAGACAGAACTAGTGCTACCTATCTCAAGAGGTTGTCATGAAGGAAGGGCTTTGAAAGCTATTCTGAGATATCGTTATGATTTTTACTTTGAGTTCTTATCCTTTCAATGAGAAGAAAATGTTTAAATTTCACTCCTGTTTTCAAAGGTCTCCTTTTACAACTATTTCTTCATCCTCTCAGGCTTTGGAGGGCACCAACCCTGCTTCTACACAACTTCCTTAATCCACTCCAAGGGTCCCTCCATTATAGAGCTTTCACGTCCACTTGCCTCTTTGAAAAATTCAGTATCAAAAGAATGTGAGGTGATTTTTTTTCTTTCCCTAAGGTGAGTGGAAGGAAAGGCTGCTCAGAGTAAACCATTAATCCTGCCTCCTAAACTGCCCAAACTTCTTTCCATCTACTCCAAAGCCCAGGCATTAATGATTAATAGGCTTCTTGCCCTCACTCAACCAATTAACAGACAATGAAGTTTTCCCTCCTTTCCTGGGAAAAAATGGGCTCACTCCAGTGACTCCTTGCTCTAAGTAGGGTCAGTCATTTTGTTTTGCTAAATGAATACAGAGGTCTGGAGAACCTTGGGACACAGCAGGAGGCTTGAAACCTCTCCCTAGGCTCCTGTCTTTTCACTCTTTCCTTTAACCCCCCCCCCATAATTATCCAAAGAATGCCTCTCTCCCTCCCCCACTCCCAACAGTTAAGAGTAAAGCTACCTTAGACACCGACTGGAAGATTTATTTCCTAACTCAATCCCACTATCCTGCATATAGGGATTTGAGAGAGAAAAAGAGATAGAGATAGATAGAGAGAGACAGACAGACATACAGACACAGAGACAGAGAGACAGAGATGGAGAGAAAGACAGAGAGATACAGAGAGAGAGACAGAGACAGAGAGAGACAAAGACAGATAAGACAGACAGAGACAGAGAGAGAGAGAGAAAGAGAGAGAATGAGGAAGGGAGGGAAGGAGGGAGAGAGAGAAAATGAGGCTAGGTTAAGAGCAGTCACTAATGCAAAACAATGCCTAGGAATTCAAGACTGGAGGCCTGCTTATCTAGTTGAGGGGCAGAGGTCAGAGCTGGCGGTCTGGGAAGTGGGAGGCCTGGGTGCTGGGTCAAGCTTTGCTTAAGGATGCTATTAAGGGTGGCCTGGCAACTGTGTAGATAAGGCCTGATAAATGATGAGTCCCTTGAAGAAGGCATAGAGTTGTGATGGCTGGCTAAATCCCAGACAAGTCCAGTAACTCTTTCCAACTCCTGACACAAGCAATTCAATTCAACTGACATTTATCAAGCACCTACTATCCTTTGGTGGGGAAATAGTGAGCTGGACCTGAAGACAGGTTGACTTAGATTCCAGTCTTCCTCTGACACTTACTAGGTGTTTGACCATGAGCAAGGCAATTATCTTCACCCTCTAAACTCTTTCAGATTTATTTACTAGGTTAGTTAGTAGGTAGTAGCAGGTTATTCCCCTACTATTGAAAGCAGTTCCCACATCACTCATGGATCCCGGAAGTATTAAGGCTACTTTATGCTGAGCAACTAGAGTTGTTATTGTTCAGCTGTGTGTGACTCTTCCTGATCCCATTTGGGGTTTTCTTGTTAAAGATACTGGAGTGATTTGCAATTTCTTTTTCCACCTCATTTTAACAAATGAGGAACTGAGGCAAACTGGGCTACGTGACTTGCCCAGGGTGAACCAGCTAGTGTCTAAAAGCAGGATATGAACTCATGAAGATGAGTCTGCCTGATTCCAAGCCCTGTGCTCCATCTGTTTGACCCCAAGCTGCCCACAACTCTAGTATTATATAGTGTAACTGAATATTGTAGGCTAGTAGAAGAGATACAAAAATAAATAAGACCTCCCCCCTCACCCCAGGGCTTAGCTTCATGGAGCTTACAATCTAGCAGAATACAACATATACACAATGGCTGTAATGTAATACATATCTACAATGCAAAATGAAACATTGTCTTCATCCCCTTCCCACCAGAACCTGGACTTTGCCCCTGGGCCTCTGGGTTCTCCCCTAGGAGTTTTCACCTCTTCTTACCCAGAATCAGGCCTCCACATCACTTCCCTGTCATTTCTAAAGCATGACACCACTGGCATATCATTTATTTCTCCCCACCTTTTGAGCTATTCTCTTTGTATTTTCATCCCTTAGTAGAATGGAAGCTCTTGGAAGGCAGAAAATACTTGCTTGTTTGTATTTTGTATTGTAAGTGTTTAGCCCAGGTAAATGCTTAATAAGTGCTTTAGATTCAAGTAGACTTGAAAAGGAGGTGTGAAAAAAGTGTTGTTGGGGAACTAAGGAGAAGAAGATAATTTACCATTGACAGAATTGTTAATGTAATTGTTAATATGACAGAAATCATTAATACCACATGTAATATGGATTGCCACTCCCCTTAAATGATCCTTGCAATGTCAGAATTTCATTAATGTCCTTACATCCCTACTTTTAAGATATTTACTCTTTAGGTTAAGCTGAACCACACCCCAGGTCCCCCAACCCAGGGATGTTGCTCTGCAGGGAGCCCGACTCAAGCTGAATCTCAGTTTCTAGTGTCCTTGCCCCCTTCCACTGGGATTCATGAAGGGCAAAACAGCCAGAATGAAGTGGTTTTCCTTGCCCAGATTGTCAAGGGCCACTCAGGTCTCATGACCAGGTCTTGCTACCTCACCTATCTCCTCCCCCTCTCCTCTAAAAACTATAAAAACTTTTTCATTGGTCTCTTTGGTGTGGAAATCCACTGGACATCCCCAAGGTCTGCTACCCTGTTATTTCACCTAAAGATACTTTATTCCTTAGCTCAAGGCCTTGATTTATTTTGAGACTTGATACCATAGATTGGGGAATGTTTTATGGAGGAAATGGCATTTAGACTGGGTTTGTGTTTTGTTTGTACACGGTTGTTTCCTTGTTGTCTTCCCCCACTAGACTGTGAGAGCAGGGACTGTCTTTTGTCTTTCTTTGTATTGCGATGCTAAGTACAGAGCCTGGCGTATAGTAGGTGTTTAATAAATGCTTGTTGACTTGACTGGAAAGGGAGGAGAGGTGGAGGAGGGCATGTTAGGCTAAGGTTTAGAGGCAGAATGTGTGTGTGTGTGGAGGTGCTAAGAGATGACATTTTGGCTTCAAAATATCACACATGGGGTGAAGTTGCATAAGATAAGTTTGGAAAGGTAAGATGGCACCCATGGGAGGCAAACCTTGAATGTCTTTATAATGAGGTTGGATTTTATTGAGAGAGTCATTGAAGGGTTTTGAGTAGAGTGATGTGACAACTGTGAACAATGGATTAGAGGAGGTTGGAAGACCAGTTAGGAGACTGCTATAATAGCTTCATCCCTAAAACAATCAACCCCTTGGTACTTCTAGGGTTATCCCAGGGTTATTGTGAGGAAAAAAATGAGATAATATTTGTAAAGTGTTTAGCATAGTGTCTGGAACATAGTAGGTGCTTAATAAATGCTTGTTTCCTCCCTTTTTACATTTCCCTGTAAACTTCCCCTCTATTCTCCCAGATAGCCATCTCTTGAGATGAACAATTTTTGTAAAAGAGAAAGAAGAGGGGGAAAAAAATCATCAACACTAACTAACACACCGAAAAAAAAATCTGACATTATATGCAATGGAACCAAGGATTCTTAAAGCTGAAATAGACCTTAGAATCTAACTCCCTCATTTTTTAGATGAGGAAACTGAGGCCCAGAGAGTATAAGTGATTTTCCTAAGATCACACAACTATCAAGGGGCAGCTAGCTGGTACAGTGGATAGAGGCCTGGATTCAGGAGGACCTGAGTTCGAATCCAGCCTCAGACACATAACACTTACTAGCTATGTGACCCTGGGCAAGTCACTTAACCCCATTGCCTAACCCCCCCCCAAAAAAAAGAAAGAAAGAAAGAAAAATAAGATCACACAACTATCAAGTGGCAAATTTGGGCCTCGAACCCAAATCTCATGACTCCTAGCCCATTGTATTTTATTGTTCCATGGAAGAGTCTTAGGGGAAGTTGGGGAGAGGGGATAGTTATTAGTAGTTAGAATAGTTCATTACTTATTGTTGAGGTTAAGACGTGTTGAGAAAGTCCTTTTCCTTGACAAATACCATCTTCTCCCCCCCAGCCTATCAAATGATTCTTCAAATTCCATCATTACAGTTTGGTTCTTTTGGGTTAAAAGATTGTCCTATGTTAAAATACCAGTGCTACTAAGAAGAGTAATATATTAAGCCCTTGTCAATCACTTATCTACACTCCCAAGCTCCTTTTTCTAGAATTGGTTTTGTTAAGGAGAGGATGGGAAGAGCATTTGGACATTTGGCATCTGTGGTTGGAATAGAAAATATCATTGGGGAACAGACTATCACTGAAAGGGGAAGTATGGGCAACACTAGAGACCAATTGCCATTTCTGAAGGTTTGCTACAGGCTGACCCTAGAAATGAGTACAGCTGGAAGGCATCTCGGGCTCCGTGGACAACCAGCATGGCAGTATGGAGCCACAGAGAATTATGGTTGTATCATTTCCATCCCATCTTTAGGCAGAGGCAGGCAGAGTGAGAGTACAGCAGTCTCCTGGAACTACTTTTGGTTTTTATTTCCAAGGCCTAATTTCTCTAAGGCTACAATGTGAAACTAGTGTAAAGATGGAAAATATCTTGACATTCCCCCCTTGTAATGGTTAAATGAAAACACTTAGAGGAATTCTGAAACTGGCTTTTGAATAAGAAATTCCCAAGTTAATTTAGCATCTAAGCCTCAATTCTATGGGGGAAATAAGAGAAAGCTTTGGTTCAAAATACCCACTGGCATTATTCATAGAATTTAGAATAGGTAGAGACCTTGGAGGCCATCTAGTTTAATTCCTTCATTGCATAGAAGACAAAACTAAGGCCTAAGAAGGGGAAATGTTATACGGGTAACAAAAATAATGATGATAATAATAACTTTATAACAACAACAACAATTGCTAAAATTTACATAGCACTTACTATATTCCAGGTACTGTGCTAAATGTTTTACAAATATCTCATTCGACCTTCACAACAACCCAGAGAGGTATTATTATCCCTATTTTTCAGTTGAGGAAACTGAGGCAAACAGAGGTTAAAACTCTGAATCCAGACCTGGTGTTCTTTCCTCCAAAAGCCTTTCCAATCACTTCATTGTATAGATGAGGAAAATAAGGTGCAGAGAAATTAAATGACCAATCTAAGATCACCTAGGCATTGAGGTTTAGGAGTAGATAGAACATTGGACTTAGAGTAAGGAAAAATCTGAGTTTCAGCCCTCACTCAGACTCTTAGTAGCTATGTGGCCCTGGGCAAATCAGTTAACTGCTGACTGCCTCAGTTTCCTCATCTGCAAAATGAGGGTAATCATAGCACCTACCTCCAAAGGTTGTTGTAACAATCAAATGAGAAAATATTTAATTTGCTTTGTTAAAGCACTATGCAAATATTAGGTAGGGAGGTATGTAGTGGTAGTAGTGGTAGTAGTAGTAGCAGCAGTGGAGGAAGTATTTGAATCTAAACCTTTCCATTCCAATCCTGTGTTTATTCTACTACTCCATTTTTATGCCTTGTGCCAGCACAATCTGGATCTCTCCCATTCTCCTAGACCACCACTGTTAAGAATAATAACTAGGGCAGGCTGACTGGGCATTGCCCTAGGGCTTTGAATTTAGAAGGCACTGAAAGCATTGTCAGGCATTGACTAGCTGAGAAACAACAGAGCTCAGCACTTGGAAAGAATTAGTTAAAAGAGGAAGGTACCAGATGGTTTGCTTGTTTCTTCTCCGCTATGGCTATACCCTAGTTGATCACTTCTCCTTCTCCATGTTCCACACTCTTCCCCAGCACGGGCTTCACCAAACCTCAGGGTCTTTGTCTAGGAGGGTTGGTATCCTTGTTTCAAAAGATGATTTAAAGGCAAATTGTGTGTTGTTTGCCCCAGTGCAATTTGTGCTGCCCAGGTTCAAAAATGGCTAGTTATGGCTTTACCATACCATAATCAATTCCATAAGAAAAGGAAATATTAGATCTTAACAGAGAGATAGCCTGGACTCTGAGTCAGGAGAGACCTAGAGGAGAATCCTATCATTTGCTAGCTGTGTGTTGGTGGTATGGTGCTTAGCCTCTCAGCCAACTGTAAATGAGTTTCCTTTTTTACAGAACAGAGATTTTAAAAAATTGTTCTGTCTCATAAGATTGCTGTGAGGAAAGTATTTTGTAAACCTGATAAATGTAAGTTCTTATTAGAGAAAAATAGGGGGCACTGTGGAGGATTATGCCATGGTTACAAACAAGAATTTTGTGTTAATAAGTTCACAGAAATAGTTATGGTACACATAAAAATGTGAATGAGTATGAAGCACAGGGCATGGAAGACTTTTCACTAAGATCCACGTTGTCCCATATGTCCCAGGGTATGATATCCCTGGTCTGTGTCAGACTGGGTGAGAGATAATTCTTTGTGGTGTCACAGAGGGAAAGCTTGAATTGAGTAAACCATAACTAGGGCAGGACAATAAGGGCTTTGTTGAAGGGCACCAAAATTAGAAGTCACAATATCTTTTGCACTTCTTCTGTAGTATAAAAACAACTGACCTTAGAACCTAGTAAGCAAAAATAATTCATCAAAAGAGGAAGACTACAAGATGTTCTCTCCTGACCCTCCCTTTTCAGCAACAGCCTCAGGCTCCTGATCTTCTGCCCTATCTTGTTCCCCTGCCCTCAAACTAAACTGCCCTAGGTGCCAAAATTTCTAATTATGATTCTCAATTACTTCCCACAGTGTGTGAAACCAGGATGAAAGAAATCACTCACAAATGCATATTCATTTTTTTATTAAAGTTTCAAAACATAGCCAACAATAAAAAATTTTTTTTTCATGCATTTGTTAAAAGTCTCCTTAACAAGACACACTAAATGGCCTACATTTCTCCCCATTCTTCTTTCTCACCTCACAACCCGTTATTGTTCTGGGCAATTTTACAGATTATCTCTAATTCTCTGACTTCGGAGCCCTGTCCAGCCACTGACATAGCTAGCTAGCTTTTTCTGTCGGCCTTACAACCAGCACAAGAGGAAAAAAAAAATAAAAGAGACTTGCTTAAGACAGAAGTGAGGTACCTTGATCCTCTAGACAGTGATCAGGTTAGGAAAGCACTGCTTGGGTGACAAGAAGCAGCAACAATGACACCCACATCACAAATGATTCACTAACAAAATCACGGCCCAAAGAATCACTAACTTGACGAACATGAATGGAAACAAGATTTAGAGCTGAAAAGGGCAGGGTTAGTCCAACCCTCTCAAATGACATGAAAAAACTGAGACCCAGAAGTTAAGTGACTTGTCTTGGGTCAGACAACAGGCCAGTAATCTAATCCAGGTCCTCTGACACCATACTAAGGGCCCCAGCCAAGACACAGAAATCCCTCTTAATGCCAATAATATCAACAGAAGCTTACTGATTGCTTTTCATTCTTGGCTAATTGTTTTATACAAATGGGGACCAAGTAGAATAATTGGGGTCCATTACCAAAGTATAGAATTACTGGCTCATCAGTTAAAATGAGATGAGCACTTTTGTTTTAGTTGACTAGGCTTCATTGAGGCATGAAAAGAACTTCTGAGCTGGAAAGGACCTTAGAAATCATATAGCACAATCCCCTCATTTTACCATTGGGAAAGTTAGGTGGTACAGTGGAAAAAGTGCCAGGCCCTGAGTCAGGAAGACCTGAGTTCAAATCTGGTCTCAGATAACTCAATAGCTATGTGATGCTGGGTGGGTTACTCACCTTGCAGGGTTGTTATAAGAATCAAATGAGATAATAATTGTAAACCCCCTAGCATATAGTAAGTACTACATAACAGTTACTATTGTAAGGAAACTGAATCTTAAGGAGCTAAACTGACTTAAGATCATCTGGCCTGTTAATGACAAAGCCAAGACAAACTGGAAATCCTCCCTCTTAAAAGTCTAGTGAATATTCCTTTGCACCATGATGACAATCATCTTTTTTCCCCCTCCTAAATCAACATCCTTCCTCATATCTCTAGGCAGATTGAAATACATTTATCTATAAAACATAAGATATCACAATACATCCAATTCAAGTGTAGTACGATGTTCTGTTCTAGAAGCCAAAACTTAAAAAGTCTCTGATGTAGTTGAAAAAAAAGTTCACTCTTTGGGCTTTGGTGCCTTGGGAGACGCTGGTCATTGAGGTATCTCTCAGTTTGCTCTTTAGACAGATATCGTATCTTCACCACTAATGGAATTATGGAATTTGAGGTCAGTCATTTCTGGCAGTGGTGTCCTTTCAAAGTCAAGATGAAATTTAGAGAACATATACACCAGAAAGTGGGGAAATGACCAAGTCTGAACAATCCCTCGAATGAAAGAAACTAACACAACACTTGGGTCTGCCATTCGTTTTCAGGCGCATGGTTTATTAGATTGACTGGTTAAGAATATCAGGATAAATAAGATAATACTTCCTTTTACAGAAAACTGTAATGATAATATTGAATAAGATTTAACAATCTGAGGATTTCACAGAAACATCAGAATTTTAACAGTTAGACAGTAACTGGGATACTTTTGACCAAGAGATCTACTCATAGTTGCAAACATACTGGGTTCAAATTTTAAAAAAAAATTGATCACCAAAAAAAATGTATATCATTAATATCACTGTCACTAAATCCTAAAATCCATCAGGCTTTGAACAATGACTGCAGTCAGCAATGAGAAAAGAAAAAAGATATTCTTTGTCTATTCCAGCCCAAGAAGTCACTCACAAGCTAAGTTAATAGCTGAGAAGTCTAATCCTTTGCAGGTTACATTGCTTTTTCCAAATGTTTTTTATAATCATCCTAACTGGGTTCACAGTAGACTTCTTTTAAATAACACCCATCAGCTTTGCTCGTGATATCTTGTCTGCTCAGCAAGAAAAGGGCTTTCTCCTTTGGGGCAAAGCAGTAATCACAGGGCACTGCTCATCACGCTAAAATGCCAACTCAGTTACTGAGTGTTTTATAAGAAGTGGAAGTTAGGGACAACTGCCCAAACCCCTCAGAATCCAGATCTGAGAGGAGTCGTAGGAAAATCTGCATGAGTGTTATGAAAAAAAAAAAAAGGGAAAGGGGGAATAAGTACAATGCTTAGGTTTGAAAATGAAGGCCTCTGAGTACAGTAATTCCTGTAACTTATTAGCACGTTTGGCTAGAAAGCATACCCCTGGTCACTGCAAAACATTGATAAACCCCACTGTTAGTCTGATTCGCCTACCAGAGGTCAATGGAGGGCAGGCTCTGTCCCACCCCCACACCCAGATGTACTGCTGACATCTATCACTGAAAGCCAGAATGTTCGTATCATCCAAACAAGACAAATACAGGTACTGGACACTAGCAGGACACTAACCCATCTGCAGGGCTTGTCTGCAGCTTCTAGGAACAGCAAAGATGTCAAGTCCTAAAGACCTAGAGTCAGGGCCCAAGACTTTCTTCCCTTGGACCAAACTCAACTCTCTGGATTTGAGAAAGTCACAGCTAAGCTAACATGATTCCTTGTGCTTAGCAAGGCCTCCTGGACAGCTCTTGGCTGCTAGGATCCTAGAAGTGCATAGTAAGTCAGATCTCCGATAGCTTCGGGTTTCTTGGTATGGAAGTGAAGGAAAGGAGGACTCCTCAACTGCCTCCGTGTCATGGCTGCTTAACTCTGCAATGTTCCTTCTTTTATCTGTTGGATAAAGAGGTTCCTCTCATCTTCAGGTGTCCTCCCATTCTGAGCTCGGACAATACACGTTGGCCGGTGGAGGTTGAGCATGTATATCAAATGCTGTTTCTCATTCTTGAGCTCCTCGATCTGGGCTTTCAGCTCAGCGTTTACACTTTCCAACTTTTCTGATTCCTGAGGGAAGGGTACAAATAAGAAGGTATTATGTTGAGGGCAACTGGCAAAAGGTCAAGTTCAAGCCACAACCTAGACTATGGACCCAAGCAGCTTGGCTTATGAGGAAGAAAGGGCAGTGCCCAAATCTGAGCCAAGATGGCCTTTGGAAGGAACTTTATCTGCTTCCTCATTCATCAGAGATAAATTTAATGACCCAACATATTTATTAGGTACAGAGACCATGGTCCTTAGAACTTTTGGGCTCTCCTCAGGGCCTTCTATGTGAACCTCCATAACAGATGGGAGTCTAACCTTTCCAAAATGGAGCCAGTATCCTAGAGTTATACCTAGGTATAGATTCTGCAGCCTCTTTACACCCAGGTAGTAGACTCAAGACTGTGACTAAGCCAGGATAAAGTGAGAACCTGTATTTGGGGTGAGTAAGGAGGAGAAGAAGGAAGCAGTAATGACCCAAGCTCTTAAACCAACAGATTCTTAACCTGAGGTCTATGATCTCAATTTTTTAAAATATATTTGATAATTATATTTCAATGTATTTTGTTTCCTTTGTAATCCTATGCATTTATTTTATCATTTAAAAACATTCTGAAAGAGGGTTCATAGGCTTAGATAGATGGCCAGAGATGTCCATAAGTTAAAAACTCTTCTCTTAGAAGCTCTACCTAGTAGCCTAACATCAAAAAACTTTGGCCTTGCTTTGGGGAGACTATACTAACTCCTCTTTGTTGAGAAAAAGAAGGAAAGGGGCTCAGATTATACATTGGGGTACAAAAAGGAGAAACAAGGAGCAAAACACCTGGGAGAACACCCAGAGAATATATTAATTTGTACAACTTTGAGAAATAATTTGTCGAAGGAGATTAATCAAAGAATTACAAAAACATGCCAAATGTGAGTTGGCAGCTTTCTTTTCTAGGAAAATGACTTGAATGAAACTTCTCTATGTGTACTGACGTGCCTAGTAGGATGCAAGCTGCCAGACTTGTAGAGACTGGCCAGGACTGATAAGGATCGACCATAAGGAGAGAAAACCTTTTTCACTTCTCACACCTGCCTTTCGGATTTCCACATGCATATTTATTGCACTGACAGCATTATCTTTTCCTACCCTGGGAGCCAACATTTCTATTGTTCCTATAAGAAGCTTATTGAACCTTTCAGCTCTTTAGGGCAAAGGGGCCAATTGGGTTTTTAAGCTGATAATCTCTTTCTGAGCTTGGTGGAGAAGCGTCCTGTGGTCACAGGAAAAAGGGAGATGAGAAACCAAAGGCGGAAAGCCAAATACTCACTTTCTGCAAACATTCTGTCTTCTCCTTCTTCTTGTTTCGGCACTTGGCAGCTGCAATTTTATTTCTTTCCCTTCGTCTCTTTTTTCTTTCGTCTTCTTCAGGGGCAAACTAATAAAACCAAAAGATACATCCTTTAATACAAGAAAAAAAAATCTCTGCAAAATTACTGCTATTTAAAAAAAAAGAAAGAAAGAAAACTATTCTTTAATGTAATGTTTTAAATATACTTGGTTCTGGCAGCTGAGGGTAGGAGTGTATAGGGGACGGGCACAAAGGATAAAAGAGTTTTAGATTTGTGGTTTGGAAGACCTCAGTATGAATCTTGCCCCAGACATTTACTAGCTGTGTGACCTTGGGCAAATCACTGAGTCACACTCAGCCTCAGTTTCCTCATCTGTAAAATGGGGATAATAAGAGTAACCTATCTCACAGAGTTATTGTAAGGATCAAATGAAATAACATAAACAAAGCACTTTGCATACCATATATGTGTATGTATGTATATGCTAACTATTCTTCATATCATTGACAGCTAGTACTAATCACAACCATTCTGGATAGGGTGGGAAGGAGAGACTTTTTGGGATAACTGTACACCCTTTCCAGGGTCAGAAGGTGACCTTGAGATGGGACAAGGACATAGGATTTATTCATCCAAGGCAAGGTTTGAAGGCTACATATCCTCTATGTTAATTTCCAGAGGAGATTCCATTATGAACAAATTCAACTTGACTTATCACAAAATAAGTATCCTTATGCCATGGAAGAAAGAATTTTCTTTCTTTCTTTCTTTCTTTTTTTTTTTTTAGGCAATTGGGGTTAAGTGACTTGCCCAGGGTCACACAGCTAGTAAGTGTCAAGTGTTTGGTCTGATTTGAACTCAGGTCCTCCTGACTTCAGGGCCGGTACTCTATCCACTGCGCCACCTAGCTGCCCAGAAGAAAGAATTTTCGAGAAATAAAAGTGTGTGTTTGTTTTCTTTTTGTTCCAGTCCTATGGTTTTCAATAGTGCAGGAAACTCCTGTTGTGTAGAAACTACCTCCACTGAGGCAGATTTGCCACTCAATCTGTTCCAGAGTCCCCAGGGGACCCTCAGACTTTAAAAGGCTTCCCTAGGGTTACACAGCTAGGATGTATCAGTCTTTCTACCCATTATCCACTGTAACAAACTGCCTCTATTGTGCATTTATAAAATACGTTAAGAAATGCCTTTTCTTGAACTTTGACATAGTGAAAAGAACATTGGACTTGGAATCAGTTCAATTCAACGAGCATTTCTTAAGCATCTACTATGTGCCTGGAACCAGAAGCACTCAGAGGATCTTGGTTCAGAGCCTGACGGTGATATTTATTACCAGTATGACCTTAGGCAAGCCACTTGGCCTATCTAGGCCTCAGTTTCTTTCTCTGTAAAATGAGTGGGTTGGACACTCATACATAGATATACTTATATGTATACTTATATATAAATATATATATACACATATATACTTATATATTACATACTATTTCTAAGTAGAATTTCACTCTCACTCTAAATCCTACGATCCCCCTGTATTGCACCACAAGGTGGCTGCCTGCTTTGCCTACGCCTGGCTCTGAGGTGCCCAGAGGTGAGTCACAGCCTATTCTGACTCAGCTCTTACACTCACAACGTGAGAGATGTTGCTCCTTGCTCCCCTTCTTATGGAAGATCCCAAAGTCTATTACAGGACTGTGAGTGTCTGGGGCTTCTGGGGCAGGCTGCCAATTTTACACTATGTTTTTATTAGCTGCATGGAGATTGGCATGCTACCTTTGGACCAGGAATTACAATCATCCTAAGGGCCCACAATCAAACTCTGCCCTTAATCTCTGCCTAAGGACTCTGCCACCGCTGGGGTTCCATGAAGGAGGCGAGGAGAGCCAGCAACCAGGCTATCCATCTTCACTGTTCTCGTAGCAGGAGTCGGGTGATAAGTAATGAGCGCATAGGATGGTTTCAGCACGTAGGCAAACTTCTTATTTATCACAATTATGGCCAGTGTTTTAAGGCCTAAATTTATAATCACAGTCATAAGCTGAAAGGGGACATAGAGCCCACAAGTAGAATTTCCCCTCATTTTACAGATGAGAGAACTAAGGCCTGGGGAGGTAAGTGACTTACCTAAGAGTATCAGAAATGGAATTTGAACCCAGGTTTAATGATTAAAGGGCCAGTGTTCTTTTCCATATACCATACTGCCTCCTGAATATGGCAATATTACCTGAGAAGCCCTGATTCTAGTATGAATGAAATACAAGGAAATGAAATTAAATGTGTCTCTAGGAAGGGCCCTGAACCAAATGATCTTGAGGTCCCTTTCTGCCATTGCATTGAAGATTTTTTTTTAAAAACCACATTCAGATTCCGACATCATTTAAAAGGCTTGATAGGAAATAATTCCTTCCTTCCTTTCTTTCTTCTTTTCCTTCTCTTTTCTCCTTTTCATTCCTTCCATTCCTCTCCTTCTTTCCCTCCCTCTTCTTCCTTCCTTCTTTCCTTCCTTCCATCCTTCCAACTTAGTCTCCTTATCTTACCCTGGCTTGAAGTACAAGGGCTACTCATGGACCCAATACAACTACTGATCAATTCACCCTTCCTTAGGCAACTTGGTGTTCCCCTATTATTAGGAGCTCAGTGGTGCAGTGGATAGAGCACTGGACCTGGAGTTAGGAAGCCCTCAGTTCAAATCTAGCCTCAGACATGTCATCATGCTGTATGACCCTGGGCAAGTCACTTAACTCTGTTTGCCTCAGTTTTCTCATCTGTCAAATGAGCCGGAGAAGAAAATCGCAAACCAGTCCAGGATCTTTGCCAAGAAAACCTCAAATTGGGTCACAAAGAGTCGGACATGACTGAAAACTTAGCTTTGGTCTCCTTAACTATAAAATGGGGATAACAGCACCTCTGCCCCCCAGGGTTGTTGTAAGGATCTTATTTGTAAAGTGCTTTTGCAAATCTTAAGGCACTGAATGCCACTGTTGTTATTAATTAATGCTGAACTCAGTGTGAATACTTGACGGGTTTAGACCACTGCAGCTCAGAACTCCCAAGTTTGAGATCTGTCAAGCTGAGGCTCTCTGCTAGCAAGGATGACAGGTGAGCACCATCCTTTAACTTCTACACACAAGTCTGGGAGGGAGATAATGCCAGTATTCATAGCTCAGAAGCTAAGTGCATCACCCAGGACTCCACCAACTAGTAGAGCTAGCATCAATCTGAAGTGTTCTAAGACCAATGTTCTTTCCACTGCACCACGCTATCTTTCAGAGAAGCAGCCACAGCTGAGGTCTCAGGTAGAGGCCTGGACCCCAAGCCTCTACTTTAGAACAGAGGTTAATTGGACTGAATCAAGAATAACAGTGGGGTCGCTTGCAGGCCCCCATCCTGTCACCATTTCTATAAAATACAACTCCCTGAGGGCTACAAGAAAGACCAGGGGAAACCACAGTGTCAAAACAAGAATTCTTGAGCGGCTCTAAGTTGCCTTTTGACTCTAACCCAGTCCCACTCTAGCCTTCCAGTCTTATTACACTCTTTTATCCTCCACAAACTCTGCTGCCTGGACAGACAGGTCCTTTTGCTGTACCTCACACCGGACACTCCAACTCTGGGCCTTTGCCCTGCCCGGGCCTCATGCCTGGGATATACTCTGCCTTTAACTCGGCCTCTTGGGATATGATTTCCTTTGAAGGTCAGTATAATAGCACCTTCTGAGGCTCTTCTTTATGGCCCCCTTTATGGCTCCCCTTTATGGACTTCACTTCCTCCCCATTATCTGGTACCTACCTGTTATATAGTTATGTGTATGTTTTTTTCTCCCCATAGAATGTCAGCTCTCTAAGGGCAGGAATTGTTTCATTTTCATCTATATATTCCTAAAGTCTAGCATAGTGCCTGGCCCGTAAATAGACATAAATGCTTGTTGATTGATTGACTGTCTGTTAGATTTGGATCTTTTCCCCCAACAGGGATAAAATGCCCAGGTGTATCAGATTTATGAAAAACAAAGACCTTTCACATAGAAGTATGACCCAAAGGGATCCTCAAATCTTATACTATCTCAAAATTCCACAAAAGTGCTCTTCAGCCTAGAAAAAGATCCTAAGAGAGACTATTCCCAGGAAGAAAGCATGTTTCCCTGTGGTATTCTCTCATCTTATGAAAGAAACAATGGTAGCTAAGCTTTTGCAGCTACAGAGACCAAAAGAGTAGACTGTCATAACCAAGGAAGGTACCAAATTAAATATTAATCCATTGAGACCTGGATTATCTGCAAATATTTAATCAGAAAATCAAGAAAACTACCTTGGGTCAGTCCTGAGTCCCTACAAGTCAGGGCTCCATCCCGGTGAGAGGACATGGTAATTTTCTTGTACGATATTCTCAAAGATTAGGGATGGACCCTATACCTCTCTATCTCTCCTATAATAACCTTCTATGGCTCTATCATCTTATAACTTGTTCTAAATTCTTCCAGAGCTCATGCATGCTATTCAGCCTCCTTCCTCAGCTACAGCCCTTACGTATATCAGCTTAGAGAACTCAAGAGAGAAGAGCCTTGGACAGGTGCTCAATCGAAGTACCTCGGCTTTCATGATAGACATCTCAATCGGCCTGTCGCTCACTGTGACGGACTCCAATGTGGCGGACATCCTGTGGCAGAGATGCTTGTTTTGGATGGCAAACCTCAGCTCTTCCTTGACGAGGGGGGTAAGGGTCGTGAAATCTTCAAAGGCCAGAGACGCAGCCGGTGACAGGCAGGGGACAATGGCTGTCGCGCTGACTTCCGAGGCAGGGACCTGGCTTGGATGTTGAAGCATCATTTTGCTGAAAAAGACCAAGACCAAAAGGACTGCCCTCAGGAATGAGCCCAAGACCTTCCCTCCCCCAAAACACAACCTGTACTGCACAGGACAGTTTTATTCTGAGGATTTGGGGCTGGAAGGGACCTTAGAGATCACTTCATATACCTGCCTCGTTTTACAGATGAAGAAACTGAGATCAGAAGAAATCAGCCTCTGAGATTGATTCCAACTAAGAGGTTTTGTGTCGGTTGCTTGTTGCTGATCTTAATGCTTCTTAATGTTCTCAACGTAGCAGATAATACAATAATAATAACAACAACAAAGGCAATATAACAACTAGCATTTGTATAGTGCTTTAAGGTTTGCAAAACACTATAAATATTATGTCATTTTATCCCCACATCAATCCTGGGGCGTAGATGCTGTTATTAATATCCTCATTTTACAGATCAGGAAACTGAGGCAGGCAGAAGCCAAGTGACTCGCCTTGAGTCCTGCAGCTAGATAATGGCTAAGGCCACATTTGAATTCAGATCCTCCCTGGCTCGAGGTCATTGCATCATCTAGCTTGCTGCCTTGATGGCAAGGGTTAACAACGGAAACCAGGAGTACGGACACCTGAGGCTGTGCTACACTCACATATGCAGCCCTTCCCCCAGCAGTTCTTAAAGAGGTAGTGTATGTTTTTTCACATCATAGTGGCCAACCACATAACTGCTTTCAGTCTCCCTTTAAAAAGAAAGTTAGAAGGGTTTCTGAAATTGGGGGAAACCTTTCAGTGGGTGAAAATAAAAGGGAAAGAGTTGCCTGGGTGGGGGAGAATGGGAGGTAAGAACTTCAGTTTCTGCACATTAAAATTTATAACTGAGAATAGCTGTTTAGTGATCCAAGTTACATCAGATACTTATCTATTATCTACTCATTACTTAACTGTTAAAGCACTTCTAAGAGTCAACTATTGAACAGTTGATAAAATAATGGGAAAGGAAGAGGCATGTGTTTCTGCTTCCCAGGGGTTGGAAAAGAATTCCTGTTATGAGCAAGTTTGACGCTTCTGAGAAGGCATGCACAGGTTCACCTAATTTTAAGAAGATAAGCTATAAGGAGACATACCCCTGATACTCCCTTCCCTGCCCCCCCTCCATTATTTCACTTCTCTAGGCCTCAGTTTTTTCAAACGAGAAGAAAGTAAAAAGAGAGGTTTAACTTAGATTCAAGGGTGTTCTGTAGCCAGCTCAAAACTGGGGAAAGCTGGTAGTTAAATTTTCAGTGTGAACTTTTACTTATACCTCAGAAATCAGAAAACACTACAAGTCAGTTCTACATTTGCTATTTTGCTGATTGCTTAGATTTATGAAAGTTAGGGGAAGATGTTAATAATAAAGATTAAACTTAAAAGTGTGTCCCACAAACATTTTTTTCCTCCAAAAAGCTGGTTGTTAAAATATTTGCCAACACAGAGCTGACAAGGTGACTAACTTCTAAGACACTTTGCAGCTCAGAAATTTATGACCCTATGATCTAATGCACAAGAATGAAAAAATGAGTGGCAAAGTACATACGGAAATGTAGAAAGAAACAGGATTAGGAGAACAAGTACAGGACCAGGGGTGGAACTCCAGGCCCTCCTCTGCCACTTACTTAGAAGAAGCAAGGTGCTTCTTCTTTAGGCTGCCCTAAACAATCTCTAAGTTCCCTTTCAGCTCTTAGGCTTGATGATCAGGGTCCAGCCAAAGGGAAAACCTAGGAAGGGCGGCCACAATTTCATTTTGGAATTTTTAATTACAAATCTGACTCCCTCCAAGTGATGCACCAGTGAGTGCCCTTCAAAGAATGAACCCTACATTCACACAAGCCTGCCCAGGCATGATTTCCTCCCTGCTGCTGCCGGTGACATTCTGTGGGGATGACTGCAAGGTAGCTCGGGCCAGGAAGCCCCTCCCTCCTTGCTCCCCTCTTTCAGTCTGGCAGGTTGATAAGGGGTGGGGGAGGGAGAAGATGGTGGTGGAGATAATTAGCAAAGGAAAATGAATTAAAATTTTTGTTGTTCAGTCCTGTCTTAGTCTTCAAGGCCCATTTGGAGTTTTCGTGGCAAAGAGTGGTTTGCTATTTCCCTCTCTAGCTCACTTTACAGATAAGGAAACTGAAGCAAACAGGGTTAAGTGGCTTGTCCAGAGTCACACAGGTAGTATCTGAGGCCAGATTTGAACTAAGGAAGATCAATCTTCCTGATTCCAGGTCTGACACTCTCTTCACTGGCCACACAGGATAAAATCCAAACAGAGACTCCTTTCCTCTGGGACATCCATTTATGAGTTTAAATTCCCTCTGATCATCCTTGCTACATAAATTCACCTTTATTATTATTTTTCTCTCTCTCCACTTTTTTGCTCTTTATTGAAGGGATTAAGAAAAGGTTCCAGAGGCTGAACGTTCAAACGAACATAGGTGTAGAGCTGGGAGGAATCTTAGAGATCACACATCTAACACACTCTTTTTACAGATGAGGAGACTGAAGTCCAGAGAGGCTAAGTAATACGGCCAATTAGTGGCAGGGCCAAGACTTGAGCTCAGGCTCAGGCTCTGACTAAAACTAAGTCTCTTTCCACTACGCTGAAGGTCAACCAGAAACTTTTTTATGGAGTTGCCAATCTGTATGATGTGTCCACAAGCAGGCATGGAGAGCTATATATTTTACAAGCATATGTTTTTATGTCTTTTAAGGCACATGTTTTTGTGTCTTTTAAGCCAGAAAGTCATGTTGCACACACTGCTGTTGTTACTACAAGAAGTTCATTTATATGGTGCCTAACTATTCTTTACTTATAACAATCCTGGGAAACAGTTAAGGGCAGAAATGACCTATTGAGTCTGACCTCTTTCTCCAGCCCAACAAGATGGCACCTTTGACAAAGGCACTGGGAATGTATGGTAGTTTCCCCCCTTCCCACACACTCACCCTCAGATCTTAAAAAGTTAAAGATGCTCTCCTCAAATTCCCTTTGGAGACCTTTTCCAGGGGTGAGGAACCTGCAGCCTCAGGGCCACATTCGGCCCTCTAGGTCCTTGGGTGAGAACTTTTGACTGAGTCCAAGTTTTACAGAACAAATCCCCTTAATAAAAGAATTTGTTCTGTAAAACTTGGACTCAGTCAAAGGGCCACGACTGAGGACCTAGAGGGTGGCATGTGGCCTCAAGGTCACAGATTCCCCACCCCTGCCTTATACCTACATGTTGGTTCCTCCTCCCCGATAGAATGTAGACCCTTAGAGGACAGGAGCTTCTTCTAATTTTTCTGTCTTTGTATGCCTAGCCTGGCCCTGGATGGATGTCTTAATAAATGTCTGTTGAATAGAGATGAAACAATTGATTTACTATTCCCAGAGCTATGAATGCTTAATAGTAGGGAATCTGTTTGCTCTTCTGATAGACCTAAAAAATGTAAGCAATTCTGCTCCCAAAGCCCTGGCTCATGAATCAGAAGAGATGTATCTCTATCCTTTAATCCTAAAAAGCTAGAAAGATACTCTTTTCTGACAGGTAATAAACTTCCCCAAGAATCCAGCCTTCCAGAGTCATCATCTGAACATTCTCCCCTGCATTCTCCTTTGGCCTCCCATCCCCAGTGTTATTAAAAACCAAATAGTTCAGTGATGGAATCCAGAGACACCATCAGCTAAGCCTCTGTTCCTAGGAATGGCAGCCTTCTAGCGGGGTAACTCTGTGTGTGTAATGAATTCTGCCAGATCTGAGAGGTGGTCCATTTTCCCACCCATTCAAGTTTATTAATGAGTGCTCATGGCTGGTGGCCTGCCAGTCTCAAAACCTGAGGAAAATTTCCTTTTTCTTTCTCAGTATAAAAAGTCAGTATTCCTAATGGAAAAAGGTGAAGAATGTCGGTGTTGTGGAATGTTCCGATTAAAAGCACTGCCTTAAATGATTTAGGCCACAGGGGTGGGGAACCTTTGGCCTCAAGGCCACATGTGGCCCTCTAGGTCCTGTTTTCACTGTTTAGTCAAACAGTTTTCACTATTTAGATGACTCTTTGTGACACCTTGAGGACCTAGAAGGCCACGAATGGCCTCGAGGTCACAATTTCCCCACCTCTGATTTAGGAGTTACAAAATGTGTGAAAATCTTTTCAAAAAATTTATCAATGAGTACATTGGACTATATTTTGGGCCTTGGAATCAGGAAAACCTAGGTTCATATCCAACTTCAGATATTTTTGCTAACTGTGTTACCCTAAGCAAGTCACTTAAACTCCATGAGCCTCAGTTTTCTCATTTGTAAAACAGGGATAAATAACAGCTCCTACCTAACAAGATGATGTAAGGATCATTTGAGATAATGTAAAGTGATCTGTGAACTTTAAAATACTACATCAATGAGTGACTATTATTATTGTTTCTCTCCAAATCAAATATTTTAATTCTTTTGATAGTTTCTTGAAACTTTTACTTTCTCTCATTAAATACAATTGTCCTCAGATTTTGGCATACAGCCAAATAAACAAAATAAAAAGTTTATTTAATTATTCATATAATTCAGCCCACACAAACCAATTCCTCAAAAAATCCTACTATAGTAAACTTGTTTGGGGGAAACTTCACATCACCCAGACTGTTAACTGAGTTGATAATTGTCCAAATTCCTTTGGCCAAGTCAACTTCACTTTGCTAGGACCTGAAATATCTGAAGTGATCTTTCTACTCAATCATAAATGACATGACTTTCACAGTTTCTTCATTCTAAAGAAAGTGAAACTCTCCATGGTTTATTCCCTTAACAGATAAACACTTCTGGGAACCTGGCTCCCACATTTTACTTCTTATCGGTTACAGTTACCCTGAATTTTCACTTTCAATTTTCTTGTCTCTTCTATAAACCTCCCCCATGAAATATTGTGCATTATGAGATTATGACTGCAATGTAGGTATTTTATTGACCACTCATTCTGGTTCCTTTGCCCAACTAACTTGAGGACAAGGCAAATAATACCAGGCTGGGATTCAGAAAATACTGGCTCTAGCTCTGTCACTAAGCAGCTGAGATAGCAAAGGTAGGCAGGTCTTAACCTCTCTGTGTTTCAATTCTTGAATTTATAAAATGAGACCATTAAGATGTGCCCTAAGAGTTGGTGTGGTATGATAGATAGAGGGCTAGCTTTCAGCAAGTGCCCAAGCAGCTCTCTAAGACTAAATTACAGACAATCTGTATTAGGGGAGGGAATGTGAAGGCAATTTAGAGGGCATTTTCATACTAAAAGCTCCCTATATTAATGAAATCCTATCTCTAGGCCCTGTCCCTCCAAACTGATCATTGGTTGTGATTTGATTAATTTTTAACTCATCCTAGGTAAACACCCAAAGTGGGGACCACCCAACTCATTTTACAGGAATATAAAATAACTTGCCCAAAGTCATGCTGCTAATAAGTAATAATGCATGTAAAAGGCAGTTTGAACAATACAAAGTGCTGTACTTTGTTGTTCAGTCATTTTCAGTCATGTTTGACTCTTTGTGACCCCTTTTGGGGTTTTCTTGGCAAAGAATCTGGTGTGATTTGTCTTTTCCTTCTCCAGCTCATTTTTACAGATCGAGGAAACTGAGGCAAACAGGGTAAAGTGACCTGTCCAGGGTCACCCAGTTACTAAATAAATGTCTGAGGCTGAATTTGAATTCAAGTCTTCCTGACTCCAGGCCCAGCACTCTATCCACTTTGTCACCTAGCCTCCCTGAAGTGCTATACAAAGAAGCATTATTATATAAATTGGGTGGCCCCATTTTTAGTTTCATATCTCAGGGATTAATTTTTCAGCTCTGTTGGGATTAACCAATCTGGCTGCTGATGCAATTAAGTCCAATTAATTAGGAGTTAATTTTAACCATTAGGCATTCATCTTGGCTCGAAGCCTTTTCTATACTCTCATTGACCTCTAGGCTTCCCCAACACACCCAGTGAATTCTACTCCCACTATTTGTTGGCAGCAGCAATTCCCAACCAGAGTGATGAAGTAGTTTCACATACAGGAAGCTGTTTCTCCCCTGAAAATTTTCTGTGGTGTACTCATCATGTCCTTCCTTCTACTGATGGTTGGGCAACACTGAGAGCAAATGGCCCTGTTACATAGCCAACATTTAAAAAAAAAAAAAGAAGGGGAGAAGGGTATCCTAGATGATGCTATCCTTGTCTAAATGGAGATAGAGCCAAAGGTTCTTCTACTACAATGAATTATAATTCCCTTATTATAATTCACTTAGCTGAGTGCTATTGTCAGAAATCTCAGTTGCTCATCAGACCACCAAAGGCACCAAGCAACGTCCAAAGGAAACACTGACAGGCTTAAGGCAGAAACACAGAAGGGGAAAAGGAAGAGGAAAATAAAAGGAAATGACCAAGTAGATGAAGATAAAAGGAGACAAGAGAAGTCTATTGGGGGCAATGGCTACCAATAACAGATTCATGTGCTCCTAGTGCTCCATGCTACAAGCTACGTCTTATCACTGTCATAGCAGTATTATAGGATAATCTAGCGGCAGCTAGGCGGCACAGTAAGTAGATCTCTAGATCTGCAATCAGAAAGAGTTGAGTTCAAATATGACCTCAGACAGTTATTTGCTGTGGGACCCTGTGCAAGTCAATTAACCTGTTTGCCTCAGTTTCCTCATCTGTAAAATGGGGATAATAATGTCACCCAGTAATAATAATGTGAGGATCAAATGGGATAATTACTGCAAAGAGGGTGGCACATAGTAAGCAATATATAAATGTTAGCTATTATTATTGTCAATAGTATCACAATCATAATGCTTTAAGGTTTACAAAGCAGTTTCTATGCTACAGAAGTCCTGTGAGATGGGCTGCACAAATTTTCTTATTTCCATCTTACAGCGGAGAAAGCTTGAACTCAGAAAGGTCAACTTTTCTTAAGTCCTTTTGCTGGTAAATATTTGAGCCTTTTTCAACCCAGACCCAACCTGTAATTTAATTGGTACAGGAAACTGCCAGTAAGGAAATTCTCTCTACCAATGCAGGCTGGCAGCTTATTCTGATATTTAAAGTCTTAAGGAGCTAACTTAAGGATTGGGTGGTTAAGTTAATTGACTAGAATCACAAAATTAGTATGTATCAGCGAAAAGACTAAAACCCATAAGGACTGAATTCTCTCTACTTGACCACTACTGTATTAGTTGCATTAATATTTAGTCCCAATTCATTTTATTAGATGCTATAGCATTTTATCCACCTGGGAGGTAGAATGAGACCAAAATGTTCACTTCTTTATTTTAGAGATCAAGGGAGACTGAGGCCCAAATGAAAGAATGTTCCAAAGTTACATAACTACTTGGGGAAGGGGATGAAGCTATGACTTGAATCCTAATCTCCTAGTTTCAAGCAGAGATGCTTTTTCCCTGTCAGAGTGTCTTTGAAGTTTCCTTATCCCTCTAAACCAATGCAGAAATTAATCGATTTCCATAGCTGTTACTGTGGCAGAAGAGAAGGAAAAGGAGTTAAACAGTAGGAGAAGAGGGGGAAAGAATGAAAAAGAAGTGGAAAGAAGGGGAGAGTAAAGAACAAAGAAGAAGAGAGGAGAGTAAAGGAGAGGAGAGAGGAAGAGAGAAGAGGATTCCTGAAACAATTGCCTTGGTTGCCACTCAGTGATACCACCGCCTCAGTTTACTTTATGGTGATACAAATAATCTTTTTGGGCCCCCAAACCTTCTTACACCTTTGGCTTGACTAACAGGTTTATAGAATAATAACAACCCATAATTTACTACCTTTGAGATCATTTGGTCCAACTCCCTTCCATTTTGTAAAGCCCCAAATAATGTCCACAGCTATCATCACATTTTATCCTTTTGTGAAATAGGGAAGGTAAATAATATTCATGCCGATGCCCCCTTCTATATGGGAATACTGATGCCTAAGGAAATCAATGTATTATTTAAGGACACACCGATAGCTAGGGAGGTGGGGGAGGAAGGAGATGAGGATAGGGCAGAATCCGCTAAAATAGAACTGGCTCCTTCATTAGCCATCCTACCTCTTGATTTTTAGGACTGCCCCAGTTAAGGGACAAAGACTCCTTAAATGTATAAGAAAATAATAATAATTTTTTTTTTAAGTGAGACGGAAAAAAGCGAATCAGCAAGAAGGAGAAAGCACCGATGAGAAATCTGAAGCCAGACATTTTGCGGTGGCAGACACGACAATCATTTTAAAGGCTCCCTCCTCCTTCGTCCCCAGGGCCAGGAAACTGGTACTAAACTTCAAACTAAGTTTCACTCCTCATCCGGAGAGGGGCCCCGAAGCCTTTGAGCTGCATACTCTCCCAGGCACCCAGGGCGCCTCCCAGTGGGCGCAATTGCTCCTCCTGCAGTCCACCCGGTCCCCATTCATCCGAATCCTGTCTCTAGACGCCAGCGAGAGGACTGAGGGGAGTAGAGGGGGAGGGAGAGAAGAAATAGAGGAGCTTGGGATCTTCCTAGGGGGTGGGGAAGGCAGGGGAGTCCGGCGTCTGGGAGAGCGCTTATGGGCAATCTGAGATACCCCTTTACCTCTCTCCTCCACCCGTAAACCTCCTCCGGCTTCCCCACAGTCACCTCCCAGGCTGGTTAAGTTAAGCAGAAGAAAGCGGAGAGTATCCCAGTGTGAGTGTGGGTGGGGGAAGTCCTGAGTCTGGGGGAGTCTCTCGGTCTCCTTTCGAAACCCCCCCTTCTTACACACACACACACACACACACACACACACACACAGCTAGCTTCAGGAAACTTTTTGAACTGTTGAGAAACCTCTAGGATTGTGCGAACAAACTTCCCACCAAGTTCTTTCGGCGCTGATGGGCGTCCCACAATCCCTGGGAGATGAAGGGTTCGGGCTGGGGTGTTATTAGGGGAGCTGAACGGCGGGAAGCCGACAGGTAAAAAGCCATTCCCCCCTTCCCAGGCACTCACCTACCTTCCTTTCTCTCCCTCCTGCCTCCACTCCTTTCTGACAGTCCCCGGAGAGTGTGGGGCTGGGGCTGTCCGGAGCCGAGAGACGAAGGCGCCTCGCCTGGACCTAAGGCTTGATGGAGTAGGGGAGGTGATATCGGAGCCCAACGACTTGGAAGCGGAGGCGGTGTCTATCCTGCTGTTGCCGCTGCTGCTGCCGCCGCTGGGGCGAGCAAAGCTCCTCTCTCCGCCTTGTTGCTTGGGATTCTGACTAGTAGCGAGGTTGCATCACCCCTTTTTATATAGTGGGGAGTGCTGGTATTTACACTGGGTTGCCAGTCTCGGGCTGACGTAATGCTATTAATAGCTTCCCAGAGAGAACTAGCAAGACGGGGCTGGAGAAGAGGAGGAGGACTGGGAGGGGCTAGGGAAAGGCCGGGGGGGGG
>NW_020954576.1:40122280-40162875 GCF_900497805.2 Vombatus ursinus
GGGGGGGGGAGGACGGTGATGCAAGGCCCCCGGGGCATGAGGGGGGAGAGGGGAGGAGCAAGGGACAGGAGCTCTCTCAGGGACAAACACACACACACACACACACACACACACACACACACACACACCACTCACGCACACCCTCTCCATAACAGGACTGTAGTCGTCTGGGCTGTACGCCAGATTTGTTCTCTTTTGCAGCTTCGTGTCCCAGGCATGAGCCAATGATGCCCAAGCCAGCTGTATGACTGAAGAGCCCTGGCATCTCTCCCTCCTGCCGCTACCGCTAGGCTGAGAGGGCGGGGAGGGATGGAAGCGGGGGGAGGGGGAGAGGGAGACAGAGGCTGGGACCAGAGTTTTCTGTCCGGGACTAAGAGAAGGGGGCAGGGAGGGACGGGAAAAGATGAGACCTTTATTTAAAATGCTTTGTCATTTTCTATAGCTACTGGAAAATGCTCCCTCTTACCCTCCCTTCTCTTCCCACTCCCCCTCCGATTCGGGAACTACTGTTATTAAATAGTGGAGACAGTTAGGAGGAGTGCAGGGAGGGGGCTTCGGAAAGTCACAAATAGAATGATCCAAATAGTTACGAACTCAGAAAAGCTGAAGAATATAAAGAAGTTGGGAATTCTAAGCTAGAGGGATAACACCAGAAACCAGAACTCGCTCATAGAAATTCAGAAGTCTGGTCTACATCTATTAGTTAAAGCGGCGCCCCGCGAATTTAATAGACCAACCGGAAAAGAGACTGTCTAGAGGTAATTTAGGAATCGGATTCAAAGACTGCAAGGGCGAAAACTTGTTGACCACAGACATAGACCATTCGAAATTCACTCGAAAGCCTGGGATGGGATGGAGCGAACAGAATGTTTGCAGAAAGATAAGATACACAGAGAAATAAGAGCAGTGGCTGGCCAGTGAAATGCACACACACACACACACACACACACACACACACACACACACGTTTAAATACTCCCACATGGAGCACAGATTAAACAGACACGGCTATAAAGAAAAGGGTGATCGACCCCTACAGCAATTTCTATCAACTACTTGACATTTAGTGGGTAGGATGGGTGGTCGCCAATATCATTCTGTCCCCAAGGGGCTGAAGCAGGCTGCTGGTGACCAGGAGGTTCCGACAGAGGACGGACATTGACCACCACCGGAAAAGGGATGTCTTTCTCCTCCCCACATGGATCCCAGCTGAGCCTTCCTTTGGAGGCTTTGAGGGTTCCCAGTAATACCTGCTTCCCCACCGCCAAGGTGAGGTCCCTTGGGCTCCTCGGTTCCAAGGCGATCTGGTCATTAAAGGAGGGGTTTATCAGAAGACATCTGTGACCTCAAACTGATCCCTCATACTCAATCTATAGTTCCAGCTATTTGCTCAGCGAGATCTCCAGATCTAGATTTGTGTTTTATGGACGATTTATTAGGCTAATGAAGAGATTACTACACATGATATACACATATTACAGAAAACATCATTTACACAGAACATATCAGATTGTTTAAGCCCCGTACATGGACTGTGTGGAGAGAGGTATGTCAGCTCAAAGGGTCCGACGGCTTTCATAAGTCTCTCTCACTTTTTTTTTTAAGTAAGGCAGTTAAATGTTGATTTTTTTAAAAAAAAATTAGGATTGTCCCTCTGTTCACATCTCAGCTCCCACACCCTATACCTAAGGCGCTAGTCTTGTGTGTCAAGTTGGTAGGAAGAGCCGAAAATTCGAGGAGTGGGTTGAACGTACACGAACACGAACACACACACACACACACACACACACACACACACACACACACTTCCCCTTCTCTCCCCCGGAAAACCGAATTCCCTGGTCCTCAGAAGAGCGGGACCGCACACTGCCAGTGACTTTGTGGGTGGATATACCTTTTTCTGAGCCCGCAGCCTAAGTCCCCGAAGTCCCAAGCAGGATGTATTAAGTCCCTAAGCACCTGGAGCAGCAGCCGCACCCCTGGGGAAACCTAGACCTGAAATTACAAAGGATCCAAGGTTCTGGAAAGTTTCTCCCTGCTCTTACAGCTCCCTCCCTCACTTCCTTAGCTGCTCCCTCCCCCAGGGGGAGAAGGAAGTTCAGGTTCCTAATTTACTAAAATTGCTGAAGCTGAACTCTTATTTAGCCGTGGCTGCCCGTAGTGTGGCAGGTTGTTATTGTCGGTTTGCTTTTTACCTTGGTAACTGTCTTATCACGCCCACACACTACATTCCCGCCCACTTGCAAGGTAGAGGCAGGTAAATAAGAGGTGTGTCCGCTTACGAGAATAGACAGAGATTCAGATCACTGGGGCGCTTAAAATACGCAAAGTAATTCGGGACACCTTAGACTTGGAATAACAAACACTAATAAGAAAAAAGAGAAAGCAGGAAAAAGGAAGGGAGGGAGGAAGGGATGAAGGCAGGAAGGAAGGAAGGAGGAAAGTTTGGCTTTCTATTTTTTAATCTTTTAGAAATACTTAGAGAACTTTTATGCAGTTTGAATTAAGTTTGATGTTTCAAATTAGATCCTAAACCACACAAATACAGCAATGTTCACTTTCAATGCACAATTGGGGAGATCTTGTCACATTTTCTTAAGGAAAATTCCACTCATGAAAGAAAAAATGCACAGGCAGACTGTTGTTAGTTACCAAAAACAAACTAGCACATGTGTAGTAAAATGTGAGGAATAATATATAGGCAGGGTTATTATAGTTGCTACCCATTTTTCTGTTTTTACTTGACTATTTCATCCAAAATTTCTCCTCTGAAACTCAGTCACACCCTAAAGTCTCACCTGGACAAATTTAATACACTCAAATGGAAGACCTACACATCTTGCTCTGTTTGTCTCTTCTACTGAAACCCCAAACCTGATAAGAGTCTGGATAGAGAAATTCACCCCCATGTGAAAGAATAATGATCACATTTATGTAGTGTTTTAAGGTTTACAGAGCATTTTCCTCAAAACACTTTGGTGAAGTAGATAGCTTTATTCCTATATCGTAAACAAGGTAAAACTGAGGCATTCAGAGAGAGATTAAGTAATTTACCTAGAGTTCACATAGCTAAAGTAAGAAGCAGGAACATTACTGCTGGTCTTTTAATACAGCATTTTCTCTTCTACCCCCAGATGCCTCTCCCCTTCCTCCAAAAAAAAAAGTCTCCTTCAAGAAAAAAAAAAAAAACAAAGCAAAGTGCCCCTCTCTATAAAGATCCAGCAACTGGAATATATCTTTAAAACAGGAAAACATACTCAATAATAACTGATATTTACATAGCTCTTATCTCATTTAATCCTCACTACAATGCTGGGAGGTGGGGGCTACTATCCCCATTTATGGAGATAAGGAAACTGAGCCTTCAGAAGATTAAGTCACTTAGCCATAGTCACACACTTAGTAAATTGTCTGAGATGGGATTTGAACCCTAACTTCTTGATACCAACTCCAGCATACTCATCCCTGTACCACACATTGTGTTAGCTATATAGCCTATCAGTATGGGATCACAACAACCAAATGCCTGTGAGCCAATAACCTTCTCAAATGCAGAAAAGATGAGGTTGCACGACTAAAATACAATCAGCCTGCCACATAAAAAGAAGGGAGAAATCCCTGATTGAGGATTATTGGGGGTGGGAAGGTGGTAGGGGTAATCAGAAAAGAAAAAAAGACACCAACTACTGCTGAGATCCTACCCACTAAAGGTCTGTCTGAAGAATCCACATTCAGACCAGCAGCTGGTATGTCTTGCTGAGGGAGATAAGATTTGGAGACTTCATGTCGAGGCATGAGCTAAAGAGGAAAAAAAAAAAGAAGGAAATAAACTAGGCTATCTAAAAACAGCCTACTCGTGGCAACCAAATCTAAACACCCAAACATTACAGGAGTAAAAAATAAAATCAACAGATATTTAAATGTATTTAGTGGTTTGTTCTTGTTTGTTCTTTCCTCAATCTTGTGATGTTATGAGAGGGAAACCTCTCCCTGGGTTTGGGATCTGAATTCTGGGTCTGAGTTCCAGCCTTGCCGCTTGCTAGCGGTATCACCTTGTGCTAATCATTTGCCTTCTCCAGACCTCGGTTTCTGTGTTGCCAAAAATGATGAGTTAGACCAGATCTCTTCAGCTCCCTTCCAGCTCTAATAATCTATGAACCCCTCTTCTTCTATTCAACTTCCCTTTTCCCTGATCCCAGTACACACACAAGTACTTTACTGTCTTTAAACAGCTCTAACAGAAACCAACCACCTTCTATTCTTGCCCCTGAGAAAACCAACAGACTCTTTCAGATGCACTGTGAGACTCTCCAACTCCTACTTACACTCTTGCTTTGGCTGTACTTTCCTCCGAGTCCAAGTTGAGATTCTACAATCCAATGCCTCACCTACCCTCTACTCTACTACAGGTTGAACTTGCTATTTACTTACTCAGAAAGTCTCCAAACTGGAAGTGAGGAAAAGATTTTCTGTTTTTCCTCTCTCTCATCCTGAAGTTCCAGGCCAAGTCTCCCTGTGTGCTTTTACCTAATGAATGATGGGTAAGAAGGATTGAAGAAGAGATACAGCAATCAACAAATCAGTAAACAAACATTTAGCAAGTAGTGTGACATAGTGTGATATAATAGAAAAGTCCTGGATTTAGAGACCAGAAAACCTTGGTTACAATTCTAGCTCTGCCACTCACTAGGTACATGACGATGGTTAAGTCACTTCATTTCCCAAACCTCAGTTTCCTCATCTATAAAATGGGAGATTTGGACTAGATGAATTATAAGAATCCTTCTGCCTCTAGATCTATGATCCTAAGCACCTGCCAGATGCTGAGCACTGTGTTAGGTGTTGGGGATTCAAAGACAAAAAAACGAAACAGTCCCTGCCCTCAAGATTACATTCTATCAAGGGAGACATCCTATATAAGAATACACAAAAGAAATACAGCTAAATTTCAAAGGGGGAAGCTAGTAGCTGGGTGGGAATCTGGAAAGACCTCCATTATAACATGTGATGATAGGCTTTAGGAGAATAATAATAATACTTAAACTGAAGAAGGGTCAGAGATAGGCACTGTGATATATGCAAATATGTAAGAAAACTTCACTGGACCCGCAGTCAGAATACCTAATTTCAAATTCCAGTTCTGTTACTTCTCTGCTGTCTGAGTTTGGTCAAGTCATTTAACCCCTCTGTGCCTCAGTTTTCTCATGTGTAAAAGGAGGAAGTTAGATTAGATTACCCCTAAGATCTCTTCCAGCTCTATATTTACAATCCTATGATCCATGTTAACTACGCATACCAACCAAACATCTTTGTGGTCTTCCAACTTCTTCATATATTAAATGAATATTCTGAACATTCCTTTGGGAATGGACACCACTGCCTGAATCTCTTCTTTTGGTATAGTGGAAGGGCCTCTGGATTGGTACTTAAGAGATCTAGATTCTGGTTCAGACCATGGCAAATCAACTTTCCTTCTGAAGGCGTCAGTTTCATCTGGAAAATTAAAGAGTTAAATGATGTGAACATCAGGTCCTCTCTAGCCCTAACATTCTATGATTTTTCTGCTGAATCAGACATTTTAATTTAAGTGCCAGTGAGAGAATACATTAAGACATTAAGTGGCTTCCAAACAGAACATTATATAAACCTCTTTCCATGAAAAACCAGGGTTAAAAATATGCTGCTGGACTTGATCTGAAACACAGCCTAAGGCTCCAGCAACCTGTCTGTATTTTCTCTCAATGAATATTTCCAAGAATTTTTATCATCTAGACTTTGTGCCCTGGCCAGAGAGCTGGGTTAGTTAAGTACCCAGTGCTGTGGTTGCTTCTTTGGAGACATTCCTGTGTTTAGAGTCAATAATCAACAAAGCCAATTGGTTCCTTAGGAACAGTTAAACAACTATGTAGGGAAACCCCTACCTTTGATGATAAGGGCAAATCCCAGGTAGCAGCAGCCTCAGATTTGAGAGAAGCATTCCCAGGACCCACTAGGCATCAACAATGTCTCCTCTGTTTGCATGTTGATGCTGTGAGCAGGTTAAGTTACCCTAGGAGAAAGGGTGCTAAGACAGATTCAGGACATCATGGTTCTAGTCTCAGCAGTATCAGATGTGAGTCCCATAAGAGTGGAAAAGGTACTGATCTTGGAGTTCAAGGAAGTGAGTTTGAATTCTGGTTTGGTCCCTTCCTACCCATGTGACTTTGTACAAGTCATTTTGCCACTCTGATCTTCCATTTCCTCAACTAGAAAATGACACAATTAGACTAAAAGATCTCTAATATGTCCTTTGCTCTAAACTTCTATTACTATGGGCAGGTGACTCAAATGCTCTGTACCTCAGTTTCCTCATCTGTAAAATGAGGTTAGTCATATCTGCCCTCACCTGCTGTGGGAATCAAATGAAGGAAGAGAAGAGAAATAATTTTTTTTCGGAGGGGGTTTTAAAATGGTAAACAAATTTAATAATAATCTCTTCATAACTTTTTACAAAGCACTTTCCTCACTCTGAAGGAGTGGATATATTTAACAACCCAGATTTACATAGTACTTTTAGGTTTACAAACACTTTCCCCATAAAAACTCTGCATAGGATATAGCCCCAGTTCTTCTTTCTGGCTCCAAAGCCAGTATCCTTTTTACTTGACACATCTCCTTTTGTATGTGCAACACCTCACAAAATGCCCCAGGCTTGGTTAAAGCCCCTCTGTTACAAAATATCAAGCTACCTTTCCAAATGCAAGGTATTCATCATCATCTTTATTTGAATAAAAAGTGCATATTCTCTTCATTGATTGTATTTCAGCAGAATTCAAGAAGCTATTTCTTTTTTCAAGTATTTCACATACAGTTGTCTTCCTTAAACTAAGCATCTCTCTCAGACTTATTCATATTTTGTACTGTGTAAACCCCTTAAGACACTTTTCCAGGTTCTGATTACTTCCTTCTACCCGCTTCATTTTCTAAAACCATACCTATTAGAACAGGAATTCAACACGTGGCTGTCTTTGTAGGTATGGCTGCCAAATCCTAGTAGATCTGCCTCCCTGCCTTGCTTCCTATGGTCCTTTGAGGTCCTGCACTTGGAATAACAGTTCAGATTTACACAGTGTCAAGGTTTGCAAAGGTTTGCAGTATTCCTCCCCCAAACCTCCATTTTTCAGGAGGACACCCTGGATAGCAATGCTTTGTTCCTTTCCATGATATTCTTTTCCATCTCTACAACGTTCTAGGGTGCCAGATTCGTGCACCTCTCCTTGACTCCTTTCTTCAGCTTCCTGTGTGTGTTGTCTTCTCTATTAGAATGTAAGCTTCTTTACAGCAGAGATGGTTTTTCTTTCTGTTTGTATTTGTATTGCCAGTGCTTAGCATACTGCCTGGCACACTGTAAGTGCTTAATAACTTTACTGTTTCATTTGATTCTTAAGGTGGATTTGTGGAATGATACTATTGTTTACCCCCCTCTTGCAAATAAGGGAATTGAGCCTCTGAGGGATTAAATGACTGGCTCCAAGTTAGCTAGCAAGTGTCTTAGATAGGATTTGAACACAGGTCTTCCTAGCTCTTAGTTCTATGCTCTATTTCACTCACTTACAGTTGAAGACTTTGACTCTTATCCTAACTTTACTATTTATTATGGACAAGTCACTAATCTTCTTTGAGAGTCAGTTTCCTCTTTTGTAAAAATGGGAATATTGATATCTTATACTACTTACTTCATAGGTTTGTTGTAAGGAAATTCATCTCAATTTGATTTAGTTCAATTCAACATATCCTAAGACTCTACTATGCTAAGTGATGTGGATACAGAGACAAAAAAAAGGAGAGAAAGAGAGACAGAGAGACAGAGAGAGAGAGAGAGAGAGAGAGAGAGAGAGAGAGAGAGAGAGAAGGGAAAAAAGAGAGAAAAAAGAGAGAAAAAAGAAAGGAAGAAAGAGAGAGAGAGAGAATGGAAGGAAGGAAAGAAGGAAAGGAAGGAAGGAAGAGTTCCTGCCTTAAAAGATTTTATATCTTAACTGGAGAATATAAGATTATGTGTAAATGTTAGCTGTCCTCAAAACAGCATTATGGACAAAGCCCCTATTTTGGTTGTTGTTGTTAATTCTCACTTTATGGTGAAGGGGGACTGATGATTGTTTTGACCAAAATAATAGTTCAAGACTTTGCACAGGTCTTCCCCTGCTCCTAGAATGCTCTCTCTGTCTCTTTATCTCCATTTCTTTTTTTTTTTTTTGACTAGGCAATGGGCTTAAGTGACTTGCCCAGAGTCACATGGCTAGTAAGTGTTATGTGTCTGAGGCTGGATTTGAACTCAAGTCCTCCTGAATCCAGGGCCAGTGCTCTATCCACTGCGCCACCTAGGTGCCCCAACCTTATTTCCGTTTCTTAGAATCCTAAGTTTCCTTCAAGGACCGACTCAGGTACTGCCTTCTACAGGAAGCCTTACATGATTTTTTCCCTCTTCAGATTACCTACTATTTATTTGCCTATTTGAAGGTCCTATCCCAAAGTGGAAGGCATGATCTTTGAGGGCAGGGATTGTTTTGATTATTGTCTTTATATCTTGCTTCAAAGGAGAGGAAGCATGTCATGTTACCATTAATAGAGAGCAAGTCTTAGCATTAGGGTGATGGGCTCATGTTCCATCTCTGACATATATTGGCTGAATGACCCTGGACGAGTCATTTAACCCCTTGGTGACCCTCAGGCAACTCTGAAACTAAAAGTTGAATAATAGTTGCAATCTACATTGGTAAAGGGTGTTTTTTCATGCTGGAGCTCCCTACATCAATGAAGTCACAATTCCAGATCAAAACAAAGAAAAAGTCCACTCTCTAGAAACTAGTACAGTACCTTGCATGTACCTTACACATAGTAGGCACTTTTTGATGAATGTTGAATGAATTAAAAGGTTCTGGAGTAGTTCTAGAATGACTCTGAATCAGTCTCTATTTCCCTGCATGTAGAGCCTATTCATGCAAGGTACTGTACTAGACTATGAAAGAATTAGCAGCACACATATGACTGTCACTCATTATAGAATCCCCAAAACACTTTTTACTTTATTTTAAGGAACAATTTCTTTAATGTGCCTTTCTTCATGGATTCCTGTTTGGAAATGGGAAATTCCCATTGTGCCAGGATCTCCATGGACATTTGAATACCATCCCATTCTTCCCTGTCTCAAAAAATTGTTTTAAAAAAAAAGATTATTTCAGTTCAAAACTCTAAACTCATGAATTTCATAAAAAACCTTTCAGCTTTAATAAATTCCAGATCCCATCACTCTCTGAGGTATTGTCCCCCCTGCCAAATCTGCAATTATTCCACAATCTGCCGTAACCACAATTACAAAAGCCCTGCTATTGACTGAGCAAACAAAACAGAACTATGGGAACGTTTTTAATGTGTCCCAAAATATATTGATGATTTATTGTCCTTGAAACTGTAATGTAATGACTGGGGGCGGGGGGAACCTTGCAGGCAGGGGTTGAGTCATCCAGGTGAGCTTATACCTATCCATCAAAATATGTCCTGAGAATCTCTTATGCACCAAGTCCTATTGGCCTCTGGGGGAGTACAAGAAAGGTTCTCAAGTCCTATTGATGTTTCTGTCCTCTACTTCCTACCAAGGCTGCTATAGCCCTAGTAGAGGTCCAATTATTTCTCACCTGGACTAATTCCCTTCTAACTAGTCTCCTTGCTTCCCTCTAGTATGTGTGCTCTCCAGTCTATCTTTTACAAAACTGCCAAAATAACCCTTTTAATACACAAGTCTGACTCCATCACTCTTGCGCTCAAAATCATTCAGTGGTTCCCCAACCTAGAAAATGAAATACAAACTTCTTAGCTTGTCATTCAAGACTTTCCACAATCTGGTTCCCATCTACCCTTCCAGACTTCTTTCATGGTACTTCCCTTTATGCATTCTATGTTCTATACATGATGAACTTCTCATTCTTCCAAAATCTTGTCCTGTATTTTTTTTGGCCATATCCCATTCTGGGAAAGATCTCCCTCTTTTCTTTTATTCCAATCACTTCTCCAACAATCTCTAGCTATTGAAATCCTTCCCTTCCTTCAAGGTCCAATTCAGATGCCAACTCCTCTATGAAGTCTTTTCAGATCCATCTCCCCCCCACATTACAAATAATACCTCCTTCATTTCTGTCAGACTATTCTCTGTCATTCTCTTGTCCCAGGAATAGGACTGATACAATTATCCCCATGGAAGAGGCTGGGGAGCCTGCTTCTGGAATGGTATGATGATGTATAATAGAAGTGTTCTTTTCCTTGATTTGTAGTATATACAGGTGTTCTGTAGCTGGTTCCAGTCTGCTAACTATGTGATAAAGCCATAAGCAGATGTGATGAGGATATAGACAGGTTGGCAGCACATGAAGAACTGGGACATATTCAAAAGGCATTATTCAGGGTGAGTCTCTTAGCTCTGGCTTTTTCCTGCCTGGCATGTTTAAATGAGGAGGCAAAGACTAAGTCCTCAACATGGAGAGAGACCTCAGACTTTCAACTTTCTAATGGGGCTGCCATGATGTGGCCTGTAAGCTCATGGTCTTGCTGTTGCTTCTGTTACTGTTATATCTAGTCTTCCTGCTTTTAGGTGAAGGAAACTGTAGATGACTACAACCTTGAGACTTCGAAACATCGGGAGAGTGCATCACCAGAAGTATGGCTGCCTGAGTCAGTGCCCTGATGTGCAGACGGCAGATGGTGAGGAGGAAAGTGCTGAGTGACCTGCTTGGCTTCATCCAGCTGTAGCAGAGATACACACTCATCCACCTATCAGTCATGCCACATTTGAAGTGAACTCAGTGAGTAAATTCTGTGTAGAAACAGGTTTAAGTATGAGCCTGATTCTCATAAGGACTGATAAGGTTTATTTTTCCCACAGATACTAGAGAGAAATATTTATATGTCTGTTCCTGCTATGTCTTTGAAGTAAACATCCTTTTAAAAAAAAGCTAATTGATAATAATTGGTTAAATGGAATTGGAATGCTAATCACTACTGGCTAACAGTGAGGGGAGAACACATTGGAATTGGGGTTTGAGCTAATAGTATTAGAGAAAGGTTTCTTAATCCTTCAGGGTAATGCTAGAATACTGAGAGGTGGGGGTGTAACTGGCTTCTCTTTTGCAAACTGAGTCCAGAGAGCATCACTATACACTTAATCATTTTAATTTAATTAATCAACAGTTGTTTTGGACTGCTTGTACCATTACCCCTTTCCCTTACTGGATTATAATCTCTTTGGGGGTAAGAACTATTCTGTTTTTCTCTTAGTATCCTGACGGCCTAGTACAGTGCCTTGCACATAGGTGATTAGTAAATGTTTGTAAAATAGAATTGAGATATGATGCTTGTCCTTATAGAGCTAACCAACTAGATATGGATACTACCAAGAAAAGTACATGAAAGATGCCTGGAACATAGCTGGTATGCAGGAAATATTCACTTATTGAATAATTAGCAAACTATAAGTGACAACATATAATTAAGTCCTAAATTATTGGATACAGAATATACACGTAGTGAGAGTTCAGCAAAGGGAGTGATCACAGAAGATTGGAATGACTAGGAAAAGCTTTTTGATTCTGAGCTGTGGAAAAGAGGTGGGTAGATCAGGAGAAGAGAGGAGGATATTCCAGCCTAGAAACACAGGAGACTAATGCAGCCAATTCTTGATTATTGGACATCCATGGGTAGTTCTGGTTACTAGGCAAACTAATGGTTTTATTTCGTTACCCTCCACTTTTAACCAGTTCCAATTTTTCTTCTTACTTTTTCTGTTCACTCTTTTGATGAAGTTGCTAAGGAACAATAAAATGGCCTATTGCAGACCACAGAATCAAGACAAGAGAGAAGCCATGGTTTTAGGATAGCTATGCACTGGCAAACCAGTCCCCAGTTCCTAAAGAGGTGACTACATTGGAGGAGGTGTAATGGTGGGAAGATCCTACTTTTTTGTGACTTCCAAGTACTATAGTTCCCTATTTCATCCTTATCTCAGTTGTTATAGAGTATAAGAATCCAAGACTCTATCCACAATGGTTTGGAGATATTAAGGTGAAAATAATAATTATTGACATTTGTATAACACTTTGAAATTGGCAAAGCATTTGATATGTTATCCCATTTGAACCTCAGACAGCAACACTGGTAAGTACTATAGTTATTTTTATCTCAGTTTTGACGACGAAAAAAGAGAAAGGTTAAGGTATTTAGTAACACTTTAGTGATTTAGTCGCACCACTAGTAACTTACTAGCCAGAAGCAGGATTCAAACCCAGATCTTCCTTGGTACTCTCCCTATTAAACTGTGAGCTCCTTGAGGCCAAGCACTTTTTTTTTTTTTTTTTTTGCTTTTCTTTGTATCCCCAGAGCTTATCACAGTGCCTGGCACATAGTTGGTGCTTAATAAAATTTTATTGACTGGTGACTTTGCTAAGCATAATGGAGGAAAGTAGAAAGGGGTGGGGGGAGGTATGATTCTTCTATTACGAAACTGGAAATATAGATAGATGAAGTAATAAATCAGTGATATTTTTAATATATTTATCAAGGCCAATTTTTCTAAGATCTCTTGTGCTAAACTAACGTTTAGCACAAACGTTCTCTTCCTGTTTTACCTAGAACTGATTGGTGTCTGTCAAATGTATAGAAGTCCAAAATATGCTTATTTACAATCTTTAGGAGCTACTTGCTGCCTTTATGATAAAATACCAACTCCTCTGTTTGTCATTTAAAGCCCTTGATGACTTGGATCCAGTCCATCTTTCCAGGCTCATTACTCACCAGCTCTAGCCAAAATGGAGTCTATGCTGTTCCCTGTACATGACATTCCATCTCCTATTTCTATGCCTTTGTACAGTCTGTCCCCCATGACTGGAACACTCTCCCTCTTCACCTCTGGCCCTTGGAGCCCCTAGATCTGGTCAGGGCTTAGCTCAAGTTTCACCTTCTACATGAAGCCTTTCCTGATTCCTCCAATCATTAGTGCCTCCCCCCCCCCACCAACACTTTGTATTTTTCTTGTACATAACCCATGTTTACTTAACGATAAACATGTTAAATTTCTTTAGTAGAATATGAGCTCCATAAAGGCAAGACTATCTCAATTTTAGTATTGGTATTCTCAGTGCCTAGCATGGTGCCTGGGGCATAGTACGTACTTAAAAAATAAATTTACAGTATCAGATATGTAGTCACTGTGACTTAATAAATGCTGGTTTATTGATTGTTACTGTCTTTGGTTAAACTTTCCAATACTAATGTTAATCTCTTTACTCGTTCATTTGTATAGAATTTATCTCATCTCTTCCGTCACCCTTACCAGTTTTCAGGCAGAAGTCTAGAAGAGACTTGGGCACTGGGGAATGATTGAACAAATTGTTGTATAGGAATATTTAGCATCTTCTCAGGACTACTTTCTCAAATTACATTCAAACTAGAGGGTTGGTGCCCAGAAGGCAACTACTTATCCCAGGTTCTAGGTCTATACTCCTAAACTCCTAAAACTAGAACTCAAAAGCCCCCATGAGTGAGCTCCCTATTAATTAAGTCAACTAGTAGATACAATCAGCTCAAAGAAACAGCATTTACTAAAATGGCATAGTAAGAACAATAGCTTCAAAGCAACTCAGGCCTCTGGTTGGTACTTTATAATCTAAAATGTCCTTTTTTTTTCCTCTTTGCGGATTGCTTGCCCTGTTTCTCTTGGGAAGCAGTTTCTCTGCTTTCTCCCCTCTACAGCTCAACTCTTGGCATTCTTCTCTGATGCTAGTGGTCATTTTCTCTGAAGTTTCTTCATAACCCGAGTGATCACCTCTCTGGATCTGTTGTGAATAGTGTATGTTTGCTTCTTGCCAGATGTGTCTCAATTGGGCCTCAAACCAACAACTCAAATATTTCAACTGTTTTTTAAGGGCCATTATGTTATGGCCAGTCAACAACTGGCTGATGGTTGCTCCTTCCAATTCAAAGGCAACCATTGCAGATTACATAAAGGAATATAGGGAACAGATACATCTTTAAGGTCAATTTATTACCTTGCTATCTTCTCTTTACTTTCTGTGATTACATTCTGGGCATCCTGAACTGGGAAGTTGAATGTAATAGAATATTATTTTGATATAAGACATAACAAATACGAGGAACGCAGACAAACCCAGGCAGATTTGTATGACCAAAAGAATACCATAAATAATAACAAAAATGAAAACAATACTAAAAGAATAAAAATTCAGATGAATATAATGACCAATTTGGATTCTAGGGGGCTGGCAATGAGACATGCTTCCCTCCTTTCCCTAAAGAAGTGGTAGACTATGGGTGCAGAATGCTGCATATGTGGTCAGAGACGGTCAATGTGTCAGTTTGTTTAACTCTTTGGTACAAGGCAAGGTTTTATATTGGGGGAGTGGTTATTGGGATGTAACAGTGATGTCAAAAAAAAACCAAAAAGCATCAGTGAAACATAAAAAAAGAGGAACATGATCCCTTTCCTCTAGGAACTTCTTCATTTAAGAGGTTAATTACTCTTCTGGTTTAAATTGTATTAAGAATGAGATAAAAATATAGAAAGAAAAGAACTGTGGTACAATAGGAAAAGTGTTGGCACTGGAGTCAGAAGACGTGGGATTCAATTCCCACCCTTGACACTTATTGGGCAAATCACTTGATCTCCCTGGGCCTCAGTTTCCTCATGTGTCATATGAGGGTATTAGATTAGATGGTCTCTAAGATCTCTTCCAGTTCTAAATCTATGATATTTGCCACTTTATTGCTAATCAGAAATATCCTGTTTCCTTTGTAGAGTTATAGAGAGAATTTAAAAACTAGATCCTTGTTTGAGGAGTTTGCTCGAGGAACCAAAAATCATTTCTCTCCCTTGTGACTTGGGCCTGCAAATGGTCATGTTTAATTAGGGGCCTTAGTCCCCTTCCCTTTGCCTCCTTCATATTCCCTTCAGTGAACTTGGATTTCAGTGCTAACTTTTACAATCCAGGACATGCAGAAACAGAGGTAATCCAAAGTGAAAATGAAAGAAATACGGTGTGTGAGTCATGGGTTGTGTTTCCAGATTATCACCAAGGCAATACATACCTCCCACACAATCGAGAGCTGTTCTATTTAGGTTCTAAAGCATCAGCTTTGTATACAAGATATGCTATTATTATAATAAAGTGAACAATTGGAAAATACATTCTTAGAAACATCTCGCTGATTCATAAATGTTTGAATGATGCCGTCACAAGGGCTGAACATTGCTAACATGTTAGTGATAGAGATCAGTAAACTATAATGAGGAAAAACGTTGGCCTCACTTACGTTGTCTTTGTCTACAATGGAAAAATGAGATGGAAAATTGAGCAATTCTCTCCTAACAGTCAATCTGAATAACCTAGATCTCACTCCATCCCCCACAAAACTCTTCTCTTTCTTCAGTGGCATGTTTTTAGCCTCAGTTATCCATTTAACTGTCTAAATCTTCTGATCATTTGATCTGTAGGGCTGTCATTTCCTGCCTTGCCTTATGGGCAGATAGGGAGGTAACAGAGACTGTGAAGAGGGCAGGAAGATTTCTCTGTCCCTTTATATTGTCAGAGGACTCTGGAGGTACAAGGACCATTATTGATCATTGAATCCAACCCCCTTATTTTAGGAGGAGGAAACTGAGGCGCCAAAGTGTGAAGTGATTTGCCCAAGGTCAAGGTAATGGCTGGAAAAGAGGCAGAGTCATTCCCCTATGCCATTGAGTCTCCCCTCTGAAACCAGCAGCCATTTGCTCTAAGCATCATCAATAACATTCGTTTGACAAACCTCTATTAGCTACCTACAATGAATTAAACAGTGTGCTCAGTGCTAAGGAAACAAAGAGGTCTAGGACATTGGTCCTAGAGGACCAATGCCTCGGGCAGGCTGGTTGAGAAGATGGGGCATATATATGAATGAAAAATAATATGAGATGCCAACATGGCAAATGCTCAGTGCCAGCAAGAAGAGAATATTTTCCTAGCAGAGCTCCTGATGCCTGTACTATAGGAATTATAATGGAAAGAGCACGGGATTTGGAGACAGAGGACCCCACATTCAAATTTTATCTTTACAAGCTATTAGATCTTGGTTAAGTTTGGCCCTCAATTTTCTCCCTTCAGTAAAACAAGGAATTTCAACCAAATTTGCTTCCAGGTCTAAGACTTATCTATGATATTATGAATTGAGAGGGTCTGGCATCAATGAGGGCCTGGGGAGACTAGGGAAGGCCTCAAAGAAGAAGTGAGATTTTTGACCTGGGGCTTAAAGAAAGGGTAAAATATGGTTTCATAAAGAGCAGGGAGAATGGAGGGAACAAATGTGCAAAGGCAGGAAAGTAGTGTGCTGCTGTTATTACAGCTTCCACCAACACTCATTCTTCATTCAAGACTTTCTTTCCTTAGGTCCATAGTAGGGCAGCTAGGTGGCATAGTGGAGCATGATTGGAGTCAGGAAGACCTAAGTTCAAATCTAGCCTCAGACACTTACTAGCTGTGACACTGTTTGCCTCAATTTCCTTATCTGTAAAATAAACTTCAAAAAGGAAATGGTACACCACTCCAGTATCTTTGCCAAGAAAATCCCAAATGGGCTTCCCCGAGAATCAGACACAAATGAAACAACAACAAAGGTCCATAGTAGGAGAGGGAGAAGACCTAGTAGTAAGCTGATTCATATTTAATCAATGGATTTGTGGAAATGGGAGAGGAAATGCATGTGCTACCTACTTTTCAGTTTAATTTGCCTCATTAACATTTTCTCTATTACTTTCCTAAGTCTAGACAATCAATAAAACAATAAACCATGCCCTGATTTGTAGCTGATTTCTAAGGTGTAAATGCTCACACTGAACATTTAACAATTGGCTTTGGAGATCCAGTATAAATTGGCTTCAGCACACCTCTGGAAGAGTGTAGAAAAATAGAGCTGGTCCTTCAAGCAATTCATTTCCATGCAGATTGAACAAATATCTATTAAACATCAAAGAACTGAAAGGTACTAAGCAATGGAAGGTAGATTTGGTGGTTAGAAGGACATGAATAGTCCACTTGTGAAAAAATATCTCTATCATTCCTTTGATTTAAGGTACTGCTTCCTGAAGGCCCCTCTTAAAATGCAAATTGACCTGAGGTGGATGACACATTAGTCCCCTAGCAGTTTTTGTCACACTACTGTGCTTAGAGTCAGGAAACCTGGATTAGAACCTTGGTTCTGACACCATGCTACTCATATAACTTCTGTGCCCCTCAATTTCCTCATCTGCAAGGTGGGAATAATACTTGTATTGCAAATACACAAAAAAAGTGCTGGAAGTGTGGAAGGACTTTCTAAATCTTAAACTTGATATAAATGTGACTTCGGATTATAGATTTACAGCTGGAATGGACCTGGGGGAAGGGGCCATCCAATCTTCTTTTACAGATGAGGAAATTAGGGCCCAGAGAGTTCAGTGGCTTGCCCAAGGACACACAAGTAATAAGAGGTAGAGCTTTCCACGGCACCACACATTATTATTAGCAAGGTTTAGTTACTCAGGTTACAGCAGCCAGGTGGGGTAGTGCATAGAGGGCTGGGCCTAGAATCAGGAAGACCTGAGTTCAAATCTAGCCTCAGACACTTACTAGCTTTGTGACCCTGGGCAAGTCACTTATCTCTGTTTGCTTTAATTCCTCATCTATAAAATTAACTAGAAAAGGAAATGGCAAACTGCTCCAGTATCTCTGCCAAGAAAACTCCAAATGGGGTCACAAAGAGGCAGACATGACTAAATAACAACAACAACAACAACAACAACAACAACATAATAATAATAATAATAGCACTTACCTCATATAGTTGTTATGATCTATGAGATAACATATGTAAAGCTCTTAGCAAACTTTAAAGTGCTGTAGGAATTCCAGCTATTATTATCCTAAATCCCTTCTAATTCCAGTGGCTTCCCTCTGTTAACTATTTCCCATTTCTCCAGTATATAGCTTGCTTCGTATATATTTGTTTGCATGTTGTTCCCCCTCTCGTTAGATTGTAAGCTCCCTTGAGGGCAAGGGCTTTTTGCCTCTTTTTTTGTATCTCCAGTGCGTAGCACAGTGCCTGGTACACAGTAGGCACTTAATAAGGATTTATTGAATTATTATTATTATTATTGTTATTATTGTTATTGTGTAAATGGGGAAGGAGACATCACTAGAATGGAGTTTTACCCAGGAAAGCTAGTTTAGTGGAAGATGCTTAATGGCCACTGGGCACCATAAAGGAACAGAAAACCAAAGGCATGAAGAGTGGGATACCGCTGTCAAAAAAAATGAGAAAAAAGATACTGAAAGGGGAAGAGGTGAAAAGCCACAGAATAAAAACTTATTATTTCATATTTCCTTATTTTAAATTTCTTCAGTCCCATTTTGAAGAAGAAAAAGATGGCTTGCTATAAGTATAAAGTGAAGGTTAGGGCCCAAAGCAAGTAGTTCCTATATCAGCTTGTGTGTAAGAGAGGAGAGGTTACAGTGCTGATGGACTTGGAAAATAAGGACCTGGGTTCAAATCTTATCTCTACTACTTAGTAGATAAATGACCTTGGGAAAGTCACTTCACTCTATGGGTCTCATCTCAGTTTTTCATTCCTATAAAACACTTATCGATTGATTGACTGCAAAATCAATGGGTTGGACCAAAGTCACTTCCAACACTAAAGCCTATGACACCATAAGTTGAGAGAATATGGCATCAATAATGGCCTGGAGAATGCAGGGAAAGCCTCATAGAGAAAGATCTTATTGTTGCACAGGACCATGACCCTATTTCCAAGTCTGCTTGATCATGTGACATACAATTGAGTGACCTGAGTCACTGAGAAGTCTGGTGATTTCACTGGCTTTTCCCTGTAACTGGCTCATCAGGGAAGTAGGTCAACATCTCTCTTCATAGAGAATTATGAGAATTCACTTGTTAGTCATCAGATAATTCTGGATATTGTAGCCTAGTGGATAGAGGGGATTTGGAATCCTTCCTTGGATGCTTACTAGCTGTGTGACCCTCCTCACTAGTAATAGTAATAGTTATGTAACCTCTCTGAGCTTCGTTTGCCTGATCTGTAAAATAAGAATAATAATACCTCTAGCATTTGCCTTACCAGCTTGTTACAAGGATCAAATAAGATAATGCATGTACTTTTCAAACCTTAAAGCACCATATACATGTCAGTTATTATTATGTTAATATCATATTTAAACTCATATCAAAGTTTAGAGAGGGAAACAAATTGTAAGGACAAACTGGCTGCACATATTTTGAAGCTAGGAGCCCTTCATTATATTAACGATGTCCCTAAAGTCATATCAGGCAACTAGGTGGCTCAGTGGATAATGCTGGGCATGGATTCAGGAAGATGCATCTTCCTGACTTCAAATCTAGCCTCAGACACTTTCTAGTTGGGTGACCCTGGGCAATTCACTTAATCCTGTTTGCCTCAGTTTCCTCATCTGTAAAATGAGCTGGAGAAGGAAATAGCAAACTGCTCCAGTATCTTTGCCAAGAAAACCCCCAATGGGGTCACAAAGATTTAGACATGACTGAAAAACAACAACAAAGTCAACATGCAGTAAGATTCTTCTGTCATATATCAGGATATCTAGGAAGGCAACATTGTATAGTGGAAGCTCCTTTTGGGCAGGAATGATTTCATTTTTGTCTTTGTATCATCATCCTCCAGCCTCTGTTCGTTGTTTTTTTTTTTTCCCTTTCTGCTCCCACTGTTCTTATCATCAGAGACTCTTATCATCTCTCACCCAGATGACAGCAACAACCTCCTAACTGGTTTCCCTTGCTTCCCTCCGGCCTGTCCCCTTTCCAAATGATCCTTCAGAGAAGTGCCAAAATAATCTTTCTAATCATCTCTGACCACATCACTCCTGTGCTCAGACACCTTCAATGGCTACCCATAGTCTAAATGATAAAGTATAAACTCCTTAGACTTGTATTCAAGGCCTCCAAAATCTGGTTCCAACCTATCTTTCTAGCCATATTTCATAGTATAGTCAGTCCTGTTGTAACACAACACATGCATTTCTAAAATTCACTACACTATGCAAAATCATGCAAATATAACCCATGGGGCTTATGGGAAAAATAGGATTAGGGGCACAACACTTCCAGTCATAGACATTTCTTTTATTTGTGTGGTATTGTCTCTGATGGAGCTCAATGTGGATTCCTTTATGCACATTGCTTGGGAGATTATCATATATAGTCTCATTCTTTCAAAGGGCTTTATTATTTCAAGTTTCTCCTCAATACTTAAAACTTTCCTTTTGCATGGACTGCTTGGTGTTTTTGAAACAAGATGTTCAGACATGGTTAGGATGTTGAATACATACATACATACATACATACCCACACACACACACACACACACGTACCTCTAAATATATATGTTCACAAAAGGAAAAGGAGAGCAAAACATAACCTTGTGGATAACACATAAAGTGAATTGAGGTAGCTGGTAGATGTTTGAGGTATGTGTGGGTGTGTGTTTTGTGCATCCCTAAGTGGCTCAGTTCAGCTGGGTGCAGTTTTCTGCATTTACCCCGTGTTTCTCACAGATGAAATCATGCATAAGCAAATGTGAAATTCACATTATGTTTAAACTGTTCACTAACATATCAATCATTTTGGAACAAACTTTCATTTTCAAAACAAGTGGTATGACAGAACTGACTGTATTTCCCTTTTTGTATTCTATGCTCTATTCAAACTGGACTATTCAAACTTCTAAGATCCTGTACTGTTCTTCTCTGCCTTTGTTCCATACCCCATGCTGAGAAAAATCTCCTTTCCTTCTTCCCACCTCTACCCCTCCATTCAAATCTAGTTGTTGACATTCTTCCCTTCCTTCGGTAGCCAGCTACGGTGCCACTTCTTCCATGAAGCCTTCTCAAATCCATCCCCTTTCCCCTAGCACCTGAAAATCTATGTGATTCCTCTTTTCAATTCTTTCAGACCACTCTGTTTGACATCTCTTATGCATTTAGCCCTTCTCTTACAATATTATTTTTATATGGCTGGGCCATCTCCAGTTGTCCAGATGGTTCTGGAGGAGAAAGCGAGGCTGGTGACTTTGCACAGCCCTCCCTCACTCAAATCCAATTTAATTGCACGTCGTGGCATCATCTTCCTGATGTCATGGTCCTCTTCAAGAACAAAGGACAAACCACACATTTTTATATGATGATGTTGCCCTGTTAGACTACAAGCATTTTGAGGGCAAGGACTATGCTGTTTTTCATCCTAGTATGTTTGCCCAGGCCCTTAGCACAGTGCCTCTAACAGAGCTGGCACTTAATTGAATTGAATTGGAGCTCCCTGGACTCAGAGGATTTGAGTTAAGGCAGAGTCATTAACAAGCACATTTTAATCCCTAGAGCAAATGGTACAAAGCAAATCCTCCATTCATTTGTATGAACGTAGGGGACAGGTGGCGTAGGAAAGCAGAGATCCCAGGATACTACTGAATCAGGGTATAGCAGGATGGGGGCTGACCAAGAACTTTACACAGAATATGTGTACCATTCATTAGCTCCCTCTTCTTAAACCAGCTTTTTTGCTGCTTAGATGCTAAATTCAGTTGTTTCTATACCATGAAGGACTGCAAGTACTGTCAATGTCTCTCAATTTCAGCACCCTAGGGGAAAGCCCTAATTGCCCCATCCTAGTTCTGGAATCTGAGTTCTTTCAGTTTCTTGTTGTGAAATTGTATTAGAGTCAAGAAAGGAAAGAATAAGAAAAATAATCCATATTTTTCATTTTGAGTATGTCCACAGATAAATTTCAAACAGATTGTGCCCCTTTAAATTAGTATTTCATAATAACAATGACAAGCCATGATTCCAGATGACCTATGATGAATCATGCTACCCACCTCTTAGAAGAAAGAATATGAACTCAAGATGCAGTATGAGACATAAATTGGGCGGGAATGGCCAATGTGGGAATTTGCTTTACTTGACTTTGAATATTTGTTACAAGAGGTTTTTTTTCTTCTTTTTTTTCTACTACCTAGAGGCAACTAAGTGGTTCAATGGATGAAGCACTGGGTCTGGAGTGATGAAGATCTGAATTCAAATTCTGACTCAGACACTTACTAACTGTATTACTCTAGGCAACTCACAACCTCTGCCTTCCTCAATTTCCTCAACTCTAAAATGAGGATAATAATAGTATCTACCTCCCAGGATGGTTGTGAAGATTGAATGAGATAATATTTGTAAAGTTCTTTGTGGAGTGCCGAGCATAGAGTAAGTGTTTATTAAATGCTTATTTCTTTCCTTTCCTAATCAATGAGGGGGTGAGGGGAAAGGAGGTATGAGGGAGAGAAGATAAATGCTTGTTAATTGAAAAAAATATTTTTAAATTTATTCATTCTAATAAGCTAAAACACAGATGATTAAAATCATTACTTTATAGAATTACTATTTAGATTTAGAACTACTGAGAAGATTTTATTTAGAGCAGAGCCATTAACCAGGAGATTTTTATTCCCAGAGCAAGAGGCACAAAACAAATCTTCCATTCACTAGCATGATTGTATGGAAAGGAGTTTATAGGAATCACAGGATTTAGAACCGGAAGGGAAATTGAGCATTTCTATAGTGCAACGCCCTTATTTTACAGATGAGGAACCTGATGCTCAGTGAGGCTAAACAAATTTCCCCAAATTAACCAGGTAAAATGAAATGCCTAATAACAGCAATAATAATACTTGACTTTTATCTACTGCATTAAAGTTTACAAGACACTTGATAGAGGTTTTGCCATTTGCTCACCATTCCCCCACTCCCGTGAAGAAGATAGCATTGGCCTTACTGTACAGATGCAAAGACTGGGCCTCAGAGGGGTTAAATTATTTGCTCAAATTCTCACAGGAAAACCAAATGACTAGACCATAGAGTTCTATTTTGTTTTAAACAGTAGTGTATGCTTCTTTAGAGAAGGACTAAAAATTGTTAGTATTCAAACCAAAGCCCTTTTGCTTCAACCTGCTGTGGGAAATCCCCCAGGGGATAATTCTTATAAATGGTAATATTAGAATATGGTACTTACATTATCTGTAAAGCTGTTTTAAAATAACTCAGAGGTTATATAGAAGAGGAACAATTATTGGCAAGTACAGTGAGTTCATTTCCCTTTTGGGCTAAGGAACTTAAGTTTGCTGCGTGGAAGGACAGAAAAGTGTCTTTCCCACCCTATCTGCTTCTCCATTGCAGAGTGTCCCCTTTATCCAGGATAACTTCTTGTGAAAGAGAGAAAGACTTGCTGCCTCATTTTTTTGCTCTTCGTCTCAGGGTTTCAATTGCCCCTGGGCCACGGAACTACAAAGAACACATTAATCAGTGGGGTTTTTGGAGAAGTAAAAATGTGATATAGGGTTACAAGTGCTGAATTTTGAACTGAGTTTAGAAAACCAGAGTCTGTCACTTACCAACTGTATTACTTTAGGTATCTGTCTGAGACTCAGTTTCTTCATCTGTAAAATGGGTATAATAATACTTGTACCACTTATAGAAAGGGATCATGGTATAGAGGTGTCAAACTCAAAACTCTCAAATGTGGAGGGAACCAGATTAGAATGTAATTGGGAGCCTTGGAGTCAGGAGGACCTGAGTTCAAATCTGACCTCAGACACTTGACACTTACTAGCTGTGGGACCCTGAGCAAGTCACTTAACCCCAATTGCCTCACCAAAAAGCAAAAACAACAACAACAAATGTAATTGGAAAAATAAGTAAATATACAGTACAACAGAGAGAATGTTTATCTATGGTTTTCTAAGGCAATATACAACCTTCAGGGATGGGTTTTTCTTTGGATTTGACGCCACTGGATTGTAGAAGACAGAATGCCGGACTTGGACTCTGAAAGACCTTGGTTCCTGTCCCACCTCTGACCCTTATTAGTTGTTCAATGTAGTCAAATCATTTCACCTTCCCGAGTTGCAGGAACTAAAACTATGTAAGCTATAGATGGCTACGCTATGAGCTTAGACCATTGTGTGAAAATCAGAGATGCTGAATATGAAACGCTACAGAAACATGGCCTGTGACTGTGGGCTCCTCCAGACAATTTTGTTATTGTTCAGTGGTATCTAACTCTTTGTGACCCCATTTGGGGTTTTTTTTTTCTTTTTTTTTGTAGTTTAGTTTTTATTTCATAATCATAAACTTAACTCTGTTGTCTAGCCAGAACTGTGAAAGGAAAAAGGAAATGAAATCCAGAGAACTGCAGCAAGTGAGAGCACGAGGATTACAAGGTATAACAGCAGATGGGGTTGGGAGTGCTCTCTCCAGCTACAGAGGAATGGTTTGATGGTTAAAACCAAAAAAAAAAACTTATGAGAGTTGTCCACAGTCAGCAATGATGATCTTCTTGCTGGTTTTGCCATCCTGAGAACCAAAACATTCCGTGGCTTCCACAATGTTCATGCCTTCTTTCACTTAGCCAAAGACTACATGTTTGCCATCCAACCAATCAGTCTTAGCAGTACAGATGAAAAACTGGGAGCCATTTGTGTTGGGCCCAGCAGTTGCCATGGACAAGATGCCAGGACCAGTATGCTTCAGGATGAAGTTCTCATCAGTAAATTTCTCCCCATAGATGGACTTGCCACTAGTGCCATTATGGCGTGTGAAGTCACCATCTGGCACATGAACCCAGGAATGATTCTGTGGAAGCAGGATCCCTTATAACTAAATCCCTTCTTTCCAGTGCTCAGAGCACCAAGTTTTCTGCTGTCTTTGGAACCTTGTCTGCAAAGAGCTTGAAAGTAATCCGGCCCAGTGGCCATATCGATGGTCATGTTGAAGTACACGTTGGGATTGGCCATGGCCACAGATGCCTGGGCTGGGCACAGCAGCAGAGACAGAGGCGGCTGGGATTGGTGTCCAGTGGGCTGAACTGAGACGAGGACTCCCAGTGGCGGCATCTGCAAAGCCTATTTGCAGTTTTCTTGGCAGAGATACTGGAGTGGGTTGCCATTTGTTTCTCCAACTTATTTTACAGATGAGGAAATGAGGCAAACAGGGTTAAGTGACTTGCTCAGGGTCACACAGCCAGTAAGTATCTGAGGCCAGATTTGAACTCAGAAAGATGAATTTTCCTGACTCCAGGACCCTTGTGCTATCCGCTTCACCACCTGGCAGCCCCCTTTAAGACTCTAAGTTCAATCAACCAATCCACAGTTATTTATTAAGTGCCTGCTAAGAGATAAGGACTGTACAAAGTACTAGGAATACAGAGACAAAAGTGAAACAGATCTGTATTGGTGGAGGGAGTTTCCCATACTGGTGAAATCATAGGTCTGGAGAAAAAAAAGCAAAAATGGATTTTACCTAATAATAATGATGCCTTATGCTTATATGGTATTTTATATATTTTGAAGAGATTTTGTACTCATTTCCTTATTTGATCTTCACGATAGTCTATGTGGTGAGTAAAACAAAATTCCATTTTTACAAAAAGGGAAACTGAGGCACATTACAAATTATAGACTTGGAAAGTACCTTGCAGGGAATCCATACCTGAACAAGAATGCCCTCTGTAACATACTTAACAAGTGGTTATCCAGACCTCCAGGGAGCAGGCAACCATTACCTCTTAAGGCTGTCCATTCCACTTTGGCATACTTCTCCTTGTTCAGAAGTTTTTATTTTTGTTGTTGTTCAGTCTTTCCAGTCGTGTCTGACTTTTTGTGACCCTGCTTGGGGTTTTCTAGGCAAAGATACTGGAGTAGTTTACCATTTCCTTCTCCAGCTCATTTTATAGATGAGGAAATCTGAGGCAAACAGTATTAAATGACTTGCCCAGGGTCATATAGCTAGTATCTGAGGCCAGATTTGAACTCAAAAAGAAGAATCTTCCTGACTCCAGGACCATAATTCTAACCACCATGCCACCTAGCTGTCCAAGGTTTTTATTTACAGTTTACCTAAGGAAAAAACTTGTCCAGAATTACATAGCTAATGGTAGGGCTAAGCCTAGAATCCAGGTTTTTTCACTCTAGGGTTTTTTCATATACTCTCGTCCTTCTGCCTTCTCCTCCTCCTAGACCTTTTCCCTTCTTTTTCTTCTCTCACCTTCCCTAGCCTTCTTGCCAGCCTAGAAAAAATATAGAAGATCAAGGTTGCCATGTATGCCATTTTAAGTACAACATTTGTGAGGTTTTACTTGTTTACCAAGGGCACAAGGTAAGAATAGTGCTTGTTTTAAGTTCCTATATATGGTTTGCTGTTTTTCAATTTATGTCTTCTCAACACTTGCATTAAATACCACAGATCTCATTGGTGGGGATACTCTGACCCTTCTACTTCTCTGTAGCATAATAGGATAAAAGGTCTATAACTGGAAGGATCCTCAGTTGCAAACTAGCCTAACGCCTTTACTTTACAGATGAAAAAACTGAGGCAGATGAAGGGCCAATGACTTGCCTAGGTTCACACAGAAGGTATTTGATGAGATTTGAACCAGGTTCAAAAGCAAGGCCCTTTTCACTCTACTAAACTGCCAGGGCAGATGATACTTCATGAGTTGCTTGACAAAAAAACAAAAACAAAAAACCCTGTTATTCTGATGATGGGCCTCTCCCAAATTGGCAAGACTGGTCTCCAGACAGCAGACCCAAAGTCCTTTGCTGTGCTTGTACTCAAAGTTTTTACAAGTGTGGTAGGGCCTTCAAAAACTTGTGCTCCGTGGTAAGAGCCTTCAACAACCCACGGTCACCTCCACATCAGCATGAGGCACTGGAGGTGAATTGAAGTGGAAGCCTTCGACTGTGGTTTTGTTTAATCTCTCCTGCATCCATTTTTAAATGAACAATAAGAAACTTCATGGTTTGGGAAATTACAAAACTGCATATTCCTCACTCTGCCAGTCACTCATCAAATTCCTAAAGTATTTAAGCTGCTTGAGATTATCCTAGCATCTCACATCATCTATAGAATAGGGTTATTTTTCAGTATCTCTATCTCCAGAGGCCAAACATGAAGAAATGGCTGTAACTGCAGGGATGGGGACTGAAAGTAGACACAAGAAAGGCCTCCTTTTCTGGTGAAGTTGTTAGATGCTAGGCCTAGTTACCAGGGCAAGTGGATAGGAATGTCTTCCCTGTGGCTTGTTCAGACTAAGATGGTGCCCATTTGTAGAACATATGCAGATATTTGTAAGGACGGTCCTGTTTGAAGCAAATAGCTGTACTAGCTGAAACACAATAGCCCAAGGATTGTGTGTTTGGATCTATTAGGCACTTGGCATCCTGAGGGGCTGGGCAGAACTCTGCCCAGAGGACACATAGAAGACAGTGTGTTACTTAAGGAAGGTCACAAATTAATGGGGCTAGAGGGGATACAACAAATCCAAAACTTAACACTCACAAAGAGACACATAAATGAGGACAGATGTCTAGAGTACAAACTCCCTACTTGGGTGCTGAATACACCCTAGCTGAGTCTCTGGGCCATGCATGATTCCTCTACTGCTATATAGCTGTGACTTAAGTTATGGTATCATAGGATTTAGAGCTGGAGGGGATCATAGAAGTCACTTATTCCAATCTCATTTTACAAAGGACCAAATGGAGGCCTTAGACAGCTAGGTAGTACAGTGCTAAGCCTAGAGTCAGGAAGACTTGAGTTCAAATTCAGTCTTAGACACTTATTAGTTATGTGACCTTGGGCAGGTCACTTAATCTCACTTAATAACAGTACCTACCTCCCAGGGCTATTGTAAGAATCAAATGATATAATATTTGTAAAACACTTACCACAGTGTGTGTATGTATGTATGTATATATGCGTGTGTATGTGTGTGTGTGTGTGTGTGACATATCTCCCAAGGAAGTCAGAGATAGAAACAAACATCTAATACATACTAAAATATTCCTAGCAATACCCTTTAAGGTAGCAAAGAAACTCCCTGACTCAACTGGGAATGTCTTGAACATTGCTGAATGACCCAGGTGTAGTCACTGGTTTAAGTAACTTAAAATGTGTGATTATTCCCAAGGAATATTGCCAGGCCCATTCTAACCCTCACTTGATCCTCCGAGGAAAAAGAAGCAGCCACAGGCCCCAATAACAGCTTTAGCAAAAGATGGCTATACCATGCCAAGGGAGTGCCAAGAAGCCAAGAGGAGAAGCAGAAAGGCAGATATAGTTGCCAGAAGACAGACTCATAAGTGATGTTCCAGATATAACAGAGCCCTTCTTCACCTCTGATATGAGTTTTCTAGAAAGGTGTTCCCTTCTACACTAGAACAGGAGTCTGTGTGTGTGTGTGTGTGTGTGTGTGTGTGAAAGCTGAGGATACCGTTGCTTGATTTCCCTCTCTCTTTGCTATTTATTTCAATAGACTTTTCAATCAAGTGCTTTGCTATTTGATTTATGGTTCCTACCTGATCCACTGGCAAAGAATACCTGGAAAGGAGTTAAAGCTGTATTTTTATAATTATGACAACCTTGAAAGACTCCATGAAGAACATGTTATAGGCAAAAGTGGTTCCAGAGTTGTTTGGGACCACTGTCACACTTAGGTCATATACAGTTATACACAGTCAGCAAAAAACCTTTCCAAAGAAATCCCTAATTAACCAGAGATCAAAAAGTTCCCAGTGATCCATCACTGTCTGCACCATGAGGACTTTTCTCTTAGAACAGAATGTTCATTCAGTAAAGGAATATCATGAAGTATTTTACAACATGCTTTCTACAGTGGGCTGCCATGACTCTGTTGAAATTGTCTTTGACAATTTGTAATTTTTTTACCCTTCTCATAAAGTCCCAAAGTCACTTGAGTATGTTGAGAACTTAGCACTTCATATATTTTCTTCTCTGAATGGAAATTCCAGCTTGGTCTATAACAGCAGACACAATTTTTAAAAGCAGAGGGGGCAGGGATTGCAAAGCAATGGGCTCTTTCTTGGGAAGAGTTTGTGGTGGATGCTTTGTGGATTTAAAAACTGGCATCAAATTGTGTTCCCTGAAGCTCTGCACAGGAATAGCATTTGAGAGAGGATCCCTCATATCAGCTTATAAACCCTTTAGCTGTCAACAAATGTGACCGTGCCATCCAACCTGTGCCTTTAATTAAAGGAAGTTTGCAGATTTCTTCCATGATCTTCTCTTCCAACTTGTCCTCTCTTCCCTGTTATTTTTCATTTTAGCCTTTTCTTTCAACTGTGGACTTCCTCTCAAAATTGACATTTTCCTTTCAGGTTTTCTCAGGGTGTCCTTTTGGTATTTGCAATGATTTAAAGAAAGGTAGTACGGTACAATGGAAATAGTATAAGATTTGTAATCAAAGAACTTGGATTCAAATCCTCACTCTGACATTGACCATCTGTGCAACCTTGGGTAAGTCATTTAACTTCTGTTTGTCTCAGTTTCCCCAACTGTAAAATGAGGATAATAATAGCACCTACCCCCTGGGGTTGTTTTGAGTATCAAATGAGATATTTATAAATCAATGAACATAGTGTCTGGCACATAGTAGGTACTACATAAATGCCAGCTATCATTATTATTATTCTAAATTGAAGTGTCTGTGATTAATAGAAGGATAGATGGGGTGAGGAAGAAGAAAGAGGTACCAGAAATATGATTAAAGGACTCAAAGAAGCTATGGGAAAGGGTTAAAAGGAATTGGGGTTAGCTTAGAGGAGGAAAGGCTAAGGGATGGAGGGGGACCTAATATTCTGTGGGCATGTAAAGGGTTTTAATAAAACATGGAAGAGAAAGATCAACTATTTCCTGTCTTCAACTCAAAGAAACTGACTTAAACTGTAGTGAAAAGGATTTAAACGAAACAGAAAAATAAATTCCCAACACTGAAGGTTGTTAATAAAAAACGAGGATGAGTGATTAAAGGAGGCTGTACAATTTTCTTCTTCATAGGTCTTTAAAAATAAGGCTAGAAGGATTTTTGAGATCATGTGGTCCAACTCTTTATTTGACAGATGTGACGCTAAGCCCCAGAAAGGGGAGTTAACTTGATTGAGGCCACATGGGTTAAGGACATATAGGAATAAATAGCCTGGAAAAGATTTGAACTCAGATTCTCTGTCTCAAGAACCAAAGCTTTTGCTTCTATACCATGTGAATTTTAAACCTTCAATGCTGTCTGGAATAATTTAGGAATGAATCTGCTGACAGCCTAGGGATAGGCAAATGACATCTTAGCATTTTTTTTTTCTGGCAGAACCTGTGCTTGGGGGGCATTTTCAGCACTATATCTATCATTAGCACTCATTAGTGCTCACCCCATTTCCCATCTGGATGATTGAATCCAAGACTAATACATTAAAAGTGACCCAGGGCTATCCTTTGGACTTGAAAATAATTTCTCCGTGTTGTGATACGGCAAGGTTTAGGCTGTACTCACATTATCTGGATACCTGATTGTTTTGCTGCTAATGTGGGCCTGCTTCAGAAGAATCAATCTCATCTCCTATCTTGAGGGTCCAAAATCTGCCCCCTCAATCTTTCAGGTCAGTTTTCTTTCAGAGATATGTATGTTTCTCCTTAAATGGGCACTGAGCTATGCTCACTATCTTGTGACATGACTGAAGGAGAGTCTCATGACTCAGCAGGTCTTCTTTCCACTGCTAATGACAGTAACTAAAATAAGACTTTCTTGAAGGAAGAGCCGGCCAAGACCTCACTCTTTAGAATCCCACAGGGTCCACTACTTTAAAAGGGTGGGCCTGGGATTTTTAGCTACCTAGCAGATGAGTCTTGTTGCTTTCTCAGTCTCAAAAATCATTCATCTGCACTTGAAATTTTAGATAATTTAGTCAAGGACTGTCCAGAAGTATACTTTAGCTTAGCAAATACTATCAACTGAGAGCAAAATAATCATGTAAATGAGATTGTAAGAGGAAACTGTTTAAATGACTTGTTTTCAAGCACCTTCAAGCATTTTAGAAGGATCTATTTGCTTACAAATTGAGGTGCTTTTTATAAACCAACTCTTCCTTTTCATTAAAGCAGGTCCTTTATGATATCAATAAAGTAACTTTTTTTGTCAGGCTACTTAGCTACTTGAAGTACTTGAATGCAATAAAATTGTTTTCCTTTACAGATATAAAAATAACTCATTTTTTTTCCTGCAGGTTTCCTATACAGCAAGATCATCTATTGAGAATTTCTATGAGAATCAGGAAGCAAAAAAAAAAAAAAATATGGCACAACAGCCATAGTGAATGTCATCAAATCTGCAACTTAAACTTAAGGACTTTGTTGGAGAGATCCTCAAAAGTCTTTATTCTGCGTTTATTGACTTTTATCTTAGACACAATTCAAACAATTTTCATTTTCTAGTCCACAGCAGAGGAGAAACAGCAAATAAAAGTGGAATTTGACGCTGCTCCAACAAGTAAATTGGCAGCAAGGAATAAGAAATGACAAACCCAGAGGCTGGTGACACAGCGGCCAAAGCTCTGGGCCCGAAGTTAAGAAGATCTGAATTCAAATCCCTGCCTCAGATACTTGCCTTCTGTGTGACCCTCGGCAATACCCTACATCTCTCTGTGCCTCCATTTCCTCCTCTGTAAAATAAGGGGATTGGACTCACTCAGTGGCCTCTGAGGTCCTTTCCAGCTCTAAAACTATGATTCTAGTAATAATAATAATAGCTAACATTTAAATAGTGCTTACTATGTGGCAGTCTCTGTACTAAGCGCTTTACAATTATTATCTCATTTGATCCTCACAATAACTCTGGAAGGTAGATGCTATTATTATCCCTATTTTACAGATGAGGAAACTGAGGCAGGGAAAGGTTATATGACTTGCCCCTTAAACTTGCATTTAATTTGTTGTTCAGTCATTTCAGTTGTGTCTGACTCTTCATGACACCATTTGGGGTTTTCTTGGCAAAGATACTGGAGTGGTTTGTCATTTCCTTCTCCAACTCATTTTGCAGATGAAGAAACTGAGGCAGATAGGATTAAGTGACTTGCCCAGGGTCACCCAGCTAGAAAGTGTCTGAGGCTGGATTTGAACTCAGGTCTTCCTGATTCCAGTGCTCTATCCACTGTGCCACCTAGCTGCCCCTTGCATTTAATAGAGTGTATCTAAAGAACTGTGGGGCATATTTGGTCAGGACATATATTAATTATAACTGATGCCCCTGATCTTTCAATTTTCAATTCTATTGCCAGCCATCATGCCTGCTGCCTTGCCTATAGTCACACAGTTAATAAGTATCTGAGGCTAGATTTTAACTAAGGTCTTCCTGACTCTAGTCCTTATGCTCTATCCACTGTATCACCTAGCTGCCCTGTGAACCCCATCGCAAAGAAGAAGGCATAAAAATTAAACACAGCAGACATAAGAAATATTTTTAAAAAATACCAGTTTGGGACGATTTAATAGAGGGCCAAACAGACCTTCATATCCCAAAAACCATTGACTATTAGCATCATAGGCCAAGAGCATCAACAATATAAAATACAATAAATAAGTGGTACAGGTACAGGTACAGAACGAAACGTATTTTTGGATGTGACAAATTATGGAATTATTTATGCTTGTTTCTATGCTTATTTCTTACAAGGATTATGGTTTTCTTTTTTTTCTTTCTTTTTTTATTGGTGGGGGTGTGAGATTTAGGGAGAAGAGAGCCAGTAATAGCATTGCCAAAAAGAAAAGAAAAAAAAAAAGAAAAACATTAAAGTATTTCATAAAATACACCAAAGAAAACAGAAAGAAGTTTAGAAGGAAACACAGATAAGTAGGACAGCTTTGAAAATAACATGTTGAATTTATTATATGCATATTGTTAAAAGCAAGCTGTACATAACTGAGAAGTGCAGTTTCACATGGTGCCCTTTCCACTCCCTTTTCTGTTCTATTTTATATGTGGAAATGTTCTCTCTTTTTTGTTGTTCATCAAATTGAGAACATGATTTTTTTTTTTTTTTGTGAGGCAATGGGACTAAATGACTTACCCAAAGTCACACAGCTAGTGAGTGTTTGTTATGTGTCTGAGGCCGAATTTGAACTCAGGTCGTCCTGACTCCAGTGCTCTATCCACTGCACCACCTAGCGGCCCTGAGAATATGATTTTTAAAAACACAATTAAGTGATGTTCACAATTATGAAGATTGTTGCAGTTTGACAAGATCTTAGAGATTATCTAATCCAACTGCCAATTTTTCAGATGAAGAAAACGAGGCTAAGAGATATTGTATGGCTTGCCCACGGTCCCACAGCTAGTTACTACTAAAGCTAGGACTCAGATTTGAGCTTTCTGTTGGATGACAGCTCTGACTAACCAAGAAAAGTCTAGGAAATATTGAGCATTCTCTTTTTAAGGAGGCAGTAAAGTTCACAACACATTGTAGAGAAATTTTTATTCAAAACAGTTGAAATTTTTTCTTTTAATTGCCACTTAAAAGAATAAACTGAAATTATCTGGAAAGTTCACTGAAGTACACCACATCATTTCTAAGCAATGTTGTATGGATCAACTGTTATTGTATTTTCTTAAATAAAAATAATAATAACAATAATAATTCTTATTATTATAGCTAGTAGGACTAGCACTCTATCCACTGCACCATCTAGCTACCTCTAACTAGTTGCCTAGTCTGAATTAGTAGTTTTATAGTTTTTGCCTTTACTCTACATTCTCCATCACAATGCTAGGCCAAGAATCCTCAAACATTTTGTAACTGCAATACTCCACTGCTAGTAATTGATTTTATGACACACAATTATTTTCAAAATATATTTTGATTCTTATGTAATTCTAAAATGTCTTCTTGAAAGTCCTTCTCTGATATCCTGTTGTGGCATAGAATGAAGCCTTAGTTATCCAAGACTATATGGAACGGAATGGAAACTCTGACAGATCTTACCAAGCTGGAAAGGCTTTGAGTGAAGGCCTACTAACAGTTTGACTACAGATTAGATTATAGTTTTACAAGAGAAAAAGCACTATTGGTAGAGTAAAAATAGGTAATATTCATATAGCACTTTAAGAATTACAAGTTGTTCAGTTGTTTCAGTTGTGTCCAATTCTTCGCGACCCTATTTGGGGTTTTCTTGGCAAAGATACTGGAGTGATTTGCCATTTCCTTCATCAGTTCATTTTACAGATGTTGAAACTGAGGCAAACAGGGTTAAGTGACTTGCCCAGGGTCACACAGCTAATAAGTGTCTGAATTTGGATTTGAACTCTTGAAGATGAATCTTCCTGATTCTAAGCCCAGGGCTCTATTTACTGTGCCACCTAGTTGACCTAAGATTTGCAAAACAATTTATAAATATTATCTCATTTTATCCTTGACAAAACCCTGAGAAGTAGGTACTATTATTAAGCCCATTTTTATTTTATTATTATTATTTACAGAAACTAAGGTATGACTTAGCCATGGGCCAGAGTCATACAGCTAGTAAATATCTAAGATTAGATTTGAACTCAAGTCTTCCTGAGTCCAAGTCCAGTGTTCTATCTACTGTGCTACTTAGCTGCCTACATAAATGGGTTATCATGCTAATTATAATACATTCAAAAACATTTGCGTGCCTACTAGTGCTAAGTCACAAGTATCCAGATTTTTCTAGAGTGGGACATGGGATCAAAATCCATACATGTAGAAAATATTTTAGTTTTTTGTTATCAATGAAAAGTATAATTTGTTAGCTGTGTGATTATGGGTCAGTAACTTTTTTCCTCTTTGAGTACCAGTTTCCTCATCCATAAAATGAGTATAATAATATTTGTACTAACTACTTCACAGGTTTATTAAGAAGAAGGCATTAGTAAACTTTAAAGCACTATAGAAATATGAATTATTATCAAAAATATAGATTTCTAAGGCAATAATACAAGAGCAGTTTTAAAAACCACCTAATCAACTTTATTCGAATAAAAAGTATGTAGTTATGCACTTAATGCTTATCAGTGTTTAATTGTGATTAAGTCAATGAGAATATATTTACTGGTTGAACTTTTCTAAAAAAACCATGGGACCTATTTGGTCAGAGCAAATTTTAATTGTGACTCCCAAGTGTACATCATTGGTGGCCCCGGTCTTCCCATCTCCAAGACCAGCCCTTTAGTAATCATGCCAGGTTGATTCTCACCTTGCCTGTAGTAGGTATTTAATACATTTTTGTGAACCAAGTTAAAGTTAAGTGACTTGCCAAAAGTCATACCAACTAGGCAGAGCTCTAATTCAAGCCTAAACATTTAAAAGCCTAAGCATCCTAGGAACTCTAGGATGGGGGCAATGAGTCAGAAGATACAAGGGGAAAAACGTCTTGAGCCTGGTCAATATGAATCCAAAGCCAAAGCACCTTTGTGGTAATGTACCTTCTCTGGGCCACAGGCAACAAACACTATGATCAATTAAGCCCTATGCAGGTCAGGAGAGGAGAATGTTTTAGACTAGTAAGGAGAAAACATTTCAAAATATTTGCACTCATCACATAAAGGTATACATATAAACTGTTTTAATAAAAATATAAATACATGTAAAATATACAAAATAAAAATAAATAAAAATCTAAAATAAAAATGTCTATTTTTGGAAAGATATATAGTTCAAGATCCGATTGCAACCACACCTGCCATTTTATGGGGCTTTTGAGACTGCTAGTTGGCATGTGTGGGGCACCTCATGTGAGTGAACTAACTGCAATACTAGTTTAACCAAAAAAAAAAAGAAACTCAAAGTGACCTAATCCTATTCCCTCTTCAGAGAGCAAGACAATCTCTAGTGTTAATAAAATGCTGAAAATGTTACCGAGGTGAAAAATAAATAAACATTCATTCAAATCTTTGAGTCATTGACACGGAACTATTTTGCTGGCACATGGAGGGCCAGATGTTATTAGAATACTTCTTTATCAAACTGGTCTGTTCTCCATACAAAACTGTTTATATTTCTCCCCCATGCCTTTGCACAAGTCAATTTCCCACCTCTGGAATGGACTCTCACTTCACACAAAGCTCAGCTCAGATGCCATCCCTTAGCGAGGGTCTTTTCTGAAGCCATTCTTCCCTACTCTTTCTAGTGTTCTCTACCTCTTGAATATCTCTTGATAGACTTTGTAATTACTTGTGTACATGTTGGTTTTCTCCCCTCCCCCACCCCCATCTCACTCCAGCAAAATACAAACTCCTTGAGAGGAGAAACTGTTCTCCTTTTGTTTTTGTATATACCCAGCACCTGACACACTGCCTTTCTGTAAACAGGCATTTGGTAAATATTTGTTGAAGGGAAGCTAGGTTGCTCAGAGGATAGAATACCTGATCTACAGTTAGGAAGACTCATCTTTGTGAGTTCAAATCTGTTCTCAGACATTTATTAGCTGTGTGACCCTGGGCAAGTCACTTAATCCTATTTACCACAGTTTCCTCATTTGGAAAATGAGCTAGAGAAGGAAAAGGTAAAGAATTCCAGTATCTTTGTCAAGAAAACCCCAAATGGGGTCACAAAGCAAGGATGTCCATTGTCACCATTATTCAATATTATAATAGAAATGCTAGCTATAGCAATAAGATAAGAAAAATAAATGAAGGAGTAAGAATAGGGAACAAAACTATGACTTTTTGCAGATATGATGGTATACTTAAAGAACCCCAGAGAATCTGCCAAAAAACTAGTTGAAACAATTAACAACTTTAGCGAAGTTGAAAGATATAAAAACCCACATAAATCATCAACATTTCTATATGTTACCAACAAAATCCAGAAGGAAAAGATGGGAAGAGAGATTCCACTTAACAGACAGTATAAAATAACTTTGAAGTCTGCCTGCCAGGACACACACAGAATCTACATGAATACAATGAAAAGAACTATACTTTACTTATAGGGCATCAAAAAATAGATGGGTGTAGTTCAATGTGCTAAAGGTCATGCATATTATTAATAGGAGAACTTATTTACTCTTACTTTTCACACAGTTCACACAACTTGGCTATCTGTTTTTCAAGCCTATAAAATCTTAAAAGCAGCAAATTAGAAGGGGCAGACTGAGTATTACAGGCAGACACACTGACAGCAGCTTGGAGTGTCTGACAACTGATAGACTGATAGAAAGAGAAGAAACAGAGCAACTATAAAAAGTGGACATAATAACAATGAAAGAACATCTGGCGCTACTTAGTATAGGCACAAACAGCTCTTTGACCTTATTTTATGTCATAGTGTTATAGCTGATGATCATAATAACAACCAAGAAATATTTATTATACCTTATACATACAATACATTTTATAAAGAGCTCAAGCAAAATTATTAAGATCCAAAAAAATTTGTTGCTTAAAGGGATAAACCCTCAACTCTTTAGAAAAAAAAGCAAGCTGTCCAGAATTTCAATTCTTAATAGCTGAAGTTTTTACCATAGTAAATATGTGCTTATTTAAGCTAGGTGCCTAGGAAGAACACATGATCTTTATTAAAAATAAGTAAAATGGAAGAGGTAGGTTGTAATAATAGATAAAGAGTTGGCCGGTAGCCATCTCCAACACATACTAGCTGTGTGACCTTGGACTAATCACAGCCTCTCAGTGCCCCCAGGCAGTTCTAAAACTATGAGATACAGAACAGTTGCTGCCTTGTAAAGGTAGAGGGAGAATCACTTACCAAAACCAATGAAATCCCAGGTCTGGACCATAAAAAACATATAGGAAGATGTTTTAAATTGGGATGTGGGAAGAAATGGCTTTCATTGAAATTAGTTGTTCATCTATATCCATATCTTCTTTGGAGAAAGAACACATCTCCCTGGATGAAGTCATACATTAATGGTCTAGATTTCTCATCTCTACTTTTGCCACTCTGTCTACACATATGTGGCACAAATAGTTTAAGAGATAAAGGCTGGCTCCATAAAAAACAGTAGTCGATATTTATACAGAAGAGCAGGCTGGTTTTCGAAGAGGCAGAGGAACTAGAGACCAAATTGCCAACATTTGCTAGATGATAGAGAAAGAAAGAGAATTCCAGAAAAATATCTACTTCTGCTTCATTGACTATTCTATACTGAAAGCCTTTGTGTGGATCACAACAAAATGTGGCAAGTCCTCAAAGAGACGGGAGTACCAGGTCATCTTATTTATCTCCTGAGAAGCCTGTATTTGCATCAAGAAGCAACAATTAGAACTGAACATGGCATAAATGATTGGTTTAAGATTGGAAAAGGAGTATGACAAGGCTGTATATTGTCGCCTTACTTACTTAACTTATATGCAGAGTACATCATGTGAAATGCCAGGGAGGAGGAATCAAAAACTAGAATTAAGGTTGCCAAGAGAAAGATCCACAATCTCAGATATGTGATGATACTACTGTGATGGCAGAAAGGCAAGAGGAACTAAGAAGCCTGTGGATGAGGATAGAAGAGGAGAGTGTAAAAGCTGGCTTGAAGCTTAACATTAAAAAAAAAAAAACTCTAAGATCTTGGCAACTGGTCCCATCACTTCCTGGTAAACAGAAGGAAAAGAAACAGAAGCAGGGTCAGATTTTACATTCTTGGGCTCAAAGGTGACTGCAGATGGCAAATGCAACCTTAAAGTTTCCTTCCTTTTCTTGGAAGGAAAGCTATGGCAAATCTGGACAGCACACTAAAAAGCAGAGATATCACTTTGCCAACAAAGGTCCACATAGTCAAACTATGGGTTTTCCAATAGCAATATATGACTGTGAGAGGTGGACCTTAAGGAAAACTGAAAGCCACAGAATCAATATATTCAAATTGTGAAGAAGAGTCCCTTGGACAGCAAGGAAGTCAAATCAGTTAAGACTTAAACTTTGGAGGGCGGGTTGTTTTGTTTTGTTTTCTCCAAATAAACCTAATCTTCAAAGTTCAAAAAAATCAAAGAAGAACTTAATTCAGGCTATTCACTGGAAGGTCAAATACTAAAGCTGAAGCTTAAATACTTTGGCCATATAACAAGAAGAAAAGACTCATTGGAAAAGACCCTGATGTTGGGGAAGATTAAAGACAAGAGGAAAAGGGAATGGCAGGGGATGAGATAGGTAGATAGTATCGTGGAAACAATGAACAGGAACTTGGACAGACTTTGGGAGATAGTGGAGGATAGAAGAGCCTGTTATGCTATAGTCCATGGGGTCATGAAAAACCAGATATGACTGAACAACACCAACAGGTTTTTAAAGTTTATAAAACACTTTACATACATAATCCCACTTATGTTTTCCAAAAACTCTGTAAGGTAGATAACACAGATAATCTTCATTTTACGGGTGTGGAAACTGAGGCTCAGCAAGATTACAGGGCTTTTCCATTATCATACAGCTAACAAGTGTCAGAGGTGGGCTTTAAATCCAAGATTTGCTTACTTCAGGTCTAATAATTTATACATAACACCACTTTGCCCGTGACATCAGAATATCAGAAATGCAACACTGTGTCAGACCCATGTTCTACTTACTCAAGATTATGTCTTGGTCCATCCAAGGACCAAAGCATAATGTTCAAAAAATTGTAGTTATCTCCCATGACATCATCCCCAGAGATAATAAACTTATCCCAAAATCTCTAATTTCCCTTAATTTCCAAACATGGATTCATCATTTATGAATCTATATCCCTACTTCCCAAACCTGCTTGCATTTTTAACCTGAAAACAATACATTAATTCATGGAAAACATCAGTCATATTGGTTGTTTGGCAGTGGGTAAAGCTAACCTCAGATGCGTGGGGGCAGTTCAGAGTTCTCTGTGCATCTTTATTTCTCTGATCTCCCAATGTCAAATGTGGAGCCAAGCCCTTCTTTACATGACCAGGTAACTGGAGAGAATGGAGGAGGAGGAGAAGGAGGAAAATGGAAAGAAAGGATGAGATAATAAGGAACAAACACAAAGAGGAATGAGAAGAAATTAAGGGAGGAAGCCATAAAGGGGGAGAATGAAGACAAGATAAGTGTAAAAGAAATTTGGGAGGAGGGTTAGGGTTAGAAAAGGAGAGGAGCAGAAGCAAAGACAAAAGGAAGCTGCTAGTGCAGGTAGAAGGGAAGAGAGGAGACCAAAGGATTAAAAGGTGCAGGGAAGGAGAACCAGAAGTAGAAAAGCTGAAAGGCAAGGAGTACAAGTGTGCAAGGAGGGGATTGGAAGCATAAACCCCCAAAGGGCCATATTTAGACATATAAGCTTCTGTTATACGGATAGGGAATGAACCTTTTATTTCATTGGTGTAGGGAACTTCCAGATGAGGAAATTCCCTTTACCAATGCAGGCCAGAATCTTTCCTATAACTTATAGTCTTGGAAAGTAGCCTAGAGTACTGAGCGGTTAAGTGATTTGTTCTAAGTTATACAGCCATGGATGTCAGAAATTAGACTTGAAGTCAGGTCTTCTAGGCTTTGAGGCTACCACTACACCATGCCCATGTCATTTGTCAACAATATAGTCTTGCATACAAAATCGATGTTCCTTTTTCCTATAATTTCTTCTTCTTTCTTCGTCTTCGTCTTCGTCTTCGTCTTCGTCTTCGTCTTCGTCTTCGTCTTCGTCTTC
>NW_020954576.1:40162885-40167592 GCF_900497805.2 Vombatus ursinus
TCTTCGTCTTCGTCTTCGTCTTCGTCTTCGTCTTCGTCTTCGTCTTCTTCTTCCTGCCCAGAACATATCCTTAACAATGAGATTTTTGTTTCTATCTATGCCAGAGATGTGAAATGACCATATTGTTACAAATCTTGAAATGACTTCAGCAAAGAAACAGTGAGTAAAAGAGAAGCCAGTGGCTCTTCTCGTTTTCTGTAAATGTCCTTTGCAATACTATTTTTAAAAAAATTTTCATTGTCATCTACCAAAAATATAGTTTCTGGGCTGAATGATTTGTTTTTACCCTTACTCTAACATTTAATTCTTAAGGGCTTGTGGCATTATTTTCCCAATTAGTGCTAATACCTTAGACAGATATTAACTCAAATCAACTCAACAAATATTTATTCTGTACCTACCATGTGCCCTGGCACTGTACAAGATAAGAGATGGAAAAAGGAAACTCTCTCTGCCCTCATGAACTTATATTATGCTGAGAGGATACAACCAACAAATTAATTTTTTAAAAAAGTTGTATTCATGCCTTTTTTTCCTCACCACCATCATTTCCTTGTTTCCTCACTTCATCCCCAACAGAACTTTCCCTTGTAACAAAGAAAAATAGGTAAGCAAATATCTGACAGTTTGTGTAACATTATTTACATCCTCTATAGTGAGAAAATAACACAGGGTAATTTGAGGCAATAAGAAAGGTTAGAGAAAACTAACATATGGTGGATATCAGGAAAGGCTAAAGGAAAAGAAGTCTGGACTGAAGGGCAAGACAGTGAGAAGGAAGAATACAAGATAGGACAACAGAGTTCACAAGATTCCACAGCTCCTATTTCATTTATTCTCACAACATTCCTATGAGGTGAGCAAGGTAGGTATTAGTATCACTTCCATTATACAGATAGTAAAACTGAGCCAGAGAGAGGTGAAAGGATTTAAAAGTGAAACCAGGACTAGAACTCAGTTCTCATTACTGGCCTAGAGCTCCATTCATTTGACAAGTAAATTAAAATTTCTTTTTTATTTCTTAATTGCTAATCGCCAACAAATGTAAACATTCCAATATACAGAGAACAAGAAAGAGGCTTGCATTAGAAGTTGTAAACTTGTTAGATGTATTTTTTTAAATAGGTATGTAATATTATATATAATATATTGGCCTTGTGACTTGTGTGTGTATCTACATATACATAAACACATAGATACATATATATACATGTATATATGTATATAAAACATTTTAAAAAGTAGTAACAATATGGTTCTATTTGTATCCCTTTCTGTGCCTTTTTTCCTTTGCATAAAAAAAATGTTTCATTGATGCCCTTGATGTGTCTATCACTACCCACTAACCTACCTCTTCCCAGAAGTCCTCCCTTGTAACATATGCAGTATGTGTAGTCTAGCAAACCAAATAAATACATTTTTATAGATGAATGATAAGCAATCAACAAACACAGTGCCCACTGTGTGCCAGGCACTCTGTTAGGTCTAGGGATACAAAAACCAAACAAAACAGTTTTTGTCCTCAAGGAGTTTATATGACCTGGTCAGAGGTTATTGCTCTGCTTCTACCTCATTAAAACAACAACAACAACAACTATAAGGTTAAAAATGTGAAAAGACATTTTGATATTTACAAAGAAAGGTACTATATATAAATTCAAACTGGCATTGTTGTTATAAAACATGAAGTGTAAAAATACTCTATGGACCACTGCAACGCTATTTTCTCACGACTGGGCAAGAGAGAAATGAGCCTCTACAAACAGACCTTTGGTATAAAAAGACATGGAATTTCATCTCACTCTGCTAATGATGCCCATCCTGATCCCCTCCACGAGACTCTCAACCGTGCCTGCCTTCCCTCCCAAGTATCTGATTGTTCCAAAGGATAGTTTCTTTTTGCCTTTCACTCCTTCACTTACTGCAGCTGTTATCAGCAGTTGATTCCTTCAGTGAGCTGATATTCCTCGTTGTCTTGTCAACATTCCCTCTTTTACCCTGCATTACTCATAGTTTGAAAATCACTTCGACTCCGTAAGGTAATTATGCTAATGTCAGATGAGTCACCAGGAGAAGGAATGGGGCTCCACTCGGTTCTGAGCTGCAGGCTCGTGCCAATTTTGGAATGCCTCAGTGCCCTGGGCATTACAAAAAATCCTCCTGCGGGGGAGGGAGGTGGGATAATGTTAATGCATCACTGGGCAGCTTCAAAGTGGTCACCAAACTAGGTTGTTCTGAGACATAGAAGGTGATAGAGTAATATCACCAACCTGGGGTTAACGAATTTATTTACATGAAGAAGAAATAAATTGAAATTGGAAGAGTTTGTAAGGAGGTTCCGTGATTTCCCTGGGGATCTGTCCGGACAAGTGATTTTGTTCATTACCATTACAGTTAGTTATCTTTATGGGCTCAAGAGCTGGAAGGGCAGGGGAAATGGCAGAAGAAAAGGCTACGAAGGTTCCTTGAAGGTGTAAAAAAGTTCCAGTTTTTTTTTTTCACTTATAGTATTAATAGTGGTAATAATGAGAAGAATCATGGTAGAGTAACCCTTGGAATTTCGGGAAGATCTGAGTTCAAGTCCTACTTTTGACACTAACAGTTTTGTGATAATGAGACAGTCATTAAGCTCTTAGTGCCCCAGGCAAGTTACAGATAGATGGTGATCTGCATCAGTGGACAGTTTTCACATCAGGATTACCCTTGTGAAGAAATCATAGGTCCCGAGTAAAAAAAATTTAAATAATTACCATACTAAGTGATCTTTCTCTCTCTCCTCAAGTTTCCCTGGATTACTCAGTCCCAAATGTTTCTTTGCTCCAAGAATAATTTGTCTTCCTTGAATGTGTGGCTTAGTGTAAAGGGGGCTAGGCTTGGGATCTGGAAGACCTGGGTTAAGTGATTAGCTATGTGACCTGGGGCAAGTCATTTAACTTCCTCATGCCTGCTTTCTCAGGCAAAATGTGGAGGTGGGATTCAGTGATTTCAAGATCTTTCTAGCTCTAAATCTGTGATTCTTCAATCTTTTAACTTTTCTGATCCTCCTCAACCCCACCCCCTTCACTTGAGGGTAGGAACTGCACAGTTTTTCATCCTTGTATCCACAGCGCCATTTAGGTGCATAGTTAAGGCTTGATAAAATCCGTTCCCCCCCATACACACCACTACATCACCATCACCAGGAGAAAAAAACATTAACAAAGCAAGAAGATTTTTCATCCCCATTTTAGAGATGAGAAAACTGAGGCTAAGAGAAAGGTAAAGTGCTAATAATTCATTTAAGGGAGGTTTCAGACGCAAGGTTTTTTTTTTGTTTGTTTTGTTTTACTCAAAGGCCTGTCCTCTTCTGATTACACTGTAACTCAAGCCCCAAAGCCCATTTGCATGGGACTCCTTTTATTGGTGGAAGGCAATGCCTCATTCCTGTGTGAGGGACAGAATGGGACAGAGTTGGTGAGAGCAGAAGACAGGATAGTTCCCAGTCTCTTCTCAGGTTCAGAAATCACTTTAGACACTTCTGGATTTCAGGTTCAAGAGAGAAAATGGACAATGCTAACCCCACTTCAGGCCACTGAAGGGAGAATAAGACTCCAGGAAGAAGATGACATGAGAAGAGCTAACGGTCTCTACATGTCCCTATCTCCAGCTTGCTATATTAGATACTTAGGGGAATTTTGCCTTGGGTGAGATCTGAGATTCTGTCACTTGGTTGAGTTAAGTTACCTCACTCCCAATGGCAAAGCTCCTTCACTTTGTATTGTCTGGTATATATTTTCCTAAGTATACTTACTTTGATTTTTCTTTTGCTATTGATTTGGATAAATGGGTTTCTTTGCTATCTGCTATGTATGTATGTTCATTGTGGAAACAGCATTTGGTGGGAAGGAAGTCAAACCCTGGCTGTAAAGCTAGTAGTCCTTCTTTCCCCATTTTTAAATAGTAATCAGAAGTTTAATTTGAACCTGAAAATCTTATTCTGTCAACTAACAATATCTACGGGACCAGACAGATATAATTCTAGCCTGGTACGCCTTATCTCTTTCTGGAGAGCAGAGTGTCCAAGCTTCCAGCCCCAACCTCAGCTTCTCTTCCTGGAGGGAGGTAAAGTCTCCCTTGGAGAAAGATGAGGGAATAAGAAGCTAGAGATGTCTATTTTGCCTCCCTTTGAGCCACACAATGACACCCTCATGCTACATGGGGGAGAGTCTCCCATCTTTTCTCTCAAATCTAGAGCCTAAAGAGGGTGAAGAGACTGAATCTCTGTTCTTCCTCCCAATCTCCTCAACTCTGCCCCACCCCTCACACAGGTACAGGGCATTGATCTCCACCAATGAGGAGAGAGTCCCATACTGATAGGCTACACTACTTCTGTTACAGTTGAAGTGATATGGAAATTTCTCTAATTGCATTGAGATTACAAAGTTAGCAAGAGCTTGGCAGATAAACGCTACTTTCTTTGCTGGGTACTCCTTTCTGGTCACATAGCATTGGTCTCTGTTTCCCTTCTGGGGAAGCAAAGCAGAGCAAGAAGAAAAACAGGGGACCTATTTTCCTCTTTCTAGGTCTGTTTGAAGGGTCATTTACAACAACTCTACAGTTTGTATTCTTTCCCACTGTTGGGAATTAAGCAAAAGATGCCTTAAAGTTTCCTGGTACCATTAAAAAATTAAGCTGCTTCTCAGGGGGACATCCTATAGACAAAGTTGA
>NW_020954576.1:40167602-40236448 GCF_900497805.2 Vombatus ursinus
TTTGGTAAAATACCACTGTAATTTAGCATTCCCCCACACTACCCCAGCGTAAACTCAGTAGACAGGACTCACAGGATACATTACTTAGACTTACTTTTCCCAGCCTTTAAATACCACTTAACACACTTCCCATTCCCCTGCTCCCTTCTAACCTAGAGATCTGAGACTACAGTATAGCAGCATTCTTAGGGTCCATTCTTAGCAAATCAAAGCATTTTAGATGTAGTCCAAACCCTTCCTTTTAAAGATGAGGAAGCTGAAATACAGAAAGTTTCAGGGACTTGCCTGAGATTACACAGCTAATTAGTGGCAGAGCCAAGATTGGAACCCAAGTATCCTGACTCCCTTCACTGTTCTTTTCACTCAGCTATCCTACTTGCCTTGTTCTTCCCACATCACTGGTAACCAACAATCTCACATAGGTAATCAAAAATCCCGTGTGATCTATGGATTATAATCTTAAAGCTAAAACAGACCTTGGAGATCGTCCAGTTTAACTTCCCCATTTTACAGATTAGGAAACTGAGACCTAGAAAAGTCAAATGACGTGCTAGAAGTCACACATATAGCAAGAATTTAAACCAAGGACCTCTAACATCTAAATCACAAACACTCCACTACACCACACTTGCTGTCTCTCAGGAATCATATAATTACCTAATCAATGTATACAACTAATCCAAATTATTATGTTGCCAGACCCCTGGGTCCCCAAAAGAAGCAGGCCAGTCTTAATTCAAATGATCACAATGAAAATGCTAACAAAATATATTACAATCCCATTATAATATAGTTCAAAATAACATAGACTTGTCTATGACCACTGGTAGTCATATCTCCAAACTATAATTCTCATATAGTACAAGCTACTATAACCCATTATTTGGATTTTAGTCCTATCCCCCAAAGCCAGTATAACACAGAAATCCCACTAAAGTTTATCTCCTTGTAATTTTCCAAGCCAAATTACTGTGACTCTGGCTATTTAACACCCTACCTAATCAATTCATTTTTAAAAAAATTAAGCTGCTTCTCAGGGGGACATCCTATAGACAAAGTTGAACAGCTGACCTATTGAAACATTCACTTGGCAGCCATTGTGCTGGTAAAATATGTAGACACAGCCTAAATATCCACTATTCCCCCGACCAGAGTTTTTTGGTAAAATACCACTGTAATTTAGCATTCCCCCACACTACCCCAGTGTAAACTCAGTAGACAGGACTCACATTTCCGAGAGTGGTAACAGTTAATCCTTAGGAAACTGTAGCACAGCCCACCCAGAGGAGGATTTTCCCTCTGGCCATAGTTGCCCAACTGCTCCCTTTAAATTTATTCTCAAAGTACTGTTGATCACCTAAATCTTACCCCGCCTCCCCTCCTTCCCACCCCTCAAAGTAACCAACTGCTGTTACTATATTAAGTAGCAATATGATGTCATGTCATAGGTGACTAAACAAACTAAGGTTTCTCTGAGGGCCATGATCTAAATATGACATCTCTCCATCATCTTGACCTTAACATCCCAGTGTAAGTTGAACGAAGGGCTCAATTATGAAGTTCAGTGCCTCAATCCACAGATAACCTTCTATGACCAATAACTAAGCCTGAGAGTCTTTGAGGTTATGTGGAGACAGGTAGATAGACAGACAGACAGACAGACAGACAGAAAGACAGATAGATAGACAGATAGATAGATAGATAGATAGATAGATAGATAGATGGATAGATAGAAAGGTAGATAGGTGGATATATGGACAGATAGATAGGTAGATAGAAGGATAAATAACTCCTCAGAACATATTTACACACATATATATACATATACATCTATACATAAGGTATATGTGCATATGTATACACATATATAAATTTGTGCACATATTATATATTATACCTACTCCTACCATGCTAAAAATATTCAGAGAAGTTATCTGGCTGAAGAGCATACAATGTTCCTGAGACATTTAAATTAAAAGGAATTAGAATGTTGATGTTCATAATCATGGCCAGTAATGACATGACGTGGTCTCTAAGTAGATTTAAATATTCTATTTATAACATGACCTGCTTTAAAACTTTTTTTTCACATATTTGAGAGAAAACATTTAGTTTCTTCCTTCTTCTCTGTCCCCACAGAGAACTTAGCACAAGGTTCTAATAAAAGCTAACTATATAAAGACATAAATATATATGTGTGTGTTTGGTCTTCATTTAGGGAAGTTCCGATGTAGAAATATAAACATACACATTTAGGTCAAGATTTGTAATTTCATGAATGTTATGAATTCTCAATGTGGAAATTTTCTCTAGGAATATAGAAAAGCAACTCATTTATTTTTATTTTTTTTTATATCCCCAACACTCAGCATAGTACCTGGCACATTGACTCTTCATGACCCTATATGAGATATTCTTGGCAAAGATACTGGAGTGGTTTGCCATTTCTTTCTCCAGTATACTAAAGCAAACAAAGATTAAATAACTTGCCCAATGTCACACAGCTAGTGAGTGTCTGAAGCCAAGTTTCTCAGGTCTTCCTGACTCTAGGCCCAGCGCTCTATCCACTGAACTACCTAACTGCCTCTGTGCCTGGTACATAGTAAACATTAAATAAATGCTTGTTGATTGATTGGTCTATAACCTATGACCCTAGAGAATTGCCTGGGGACTCTGGGAAGATACTGACTCGCATCTATGCTGACACAGCTAGAATTTGTCAGAGACCAGACTTGAACCTAGGTCTTCCTGATTCTAAAGCCAACCCTTTATGCATTGTGCCATGATGCTCTTCCATTTTTTCTTTTTTTTTTTTTTTTGGTGGCTTACCTCATTCTCTTAACAACTCTGTGAGGTAGGTGCGACAAGTATTATTATTCCTATTCTACAGATGAGGAAATTGAGGCACAGAAAGAAGAAGGGACTTAATTGTTCCACGACCCAGACCCAGTATCAGTAGCAGAATTTGAATTCATATTTCTAGTGTCTCCATGTCACTGTTGTCATCTATTATTATTTCTTCAGTTTTTGAAATCCCTCTTCCTCTATGAAGATTTCCAGGAGTGATTTGAAGACTAAAACTAGACTTTATACTTCTCTGAAGACATTTTGCCTTTTCTCTATACCCCTCATAAACTTATCCTCATTCTCTACCCCAAAATAATTTATTCCTGAAATGTCTGTTTCCTTGGCTGTTCATTCTTTGTGGGTTTAGATGTGTCTGTCGTGGAGTTCAAGACTTGAAGGACAGGAACTGCGCTAATGAAGTTTTCTTTCTTCATAGTCAAAATTCAGCAAAGTACAAGACTCCCCTCAATTCTTACTCTGATGACTCATCATGGTGTGGAGGTGACCCTGAGCTCTTTAAGACTTGGCCAGCAAAGCACAAGCTCTGGCAGATTCTATGGAAAGTTTCTGACTACAGGCCCAGTGATGGACTCAGAAGCTGTCATCCAAGGACCAGTCTAGCTAATTTTGGAGAGGTTAATCACTAGAAAATTGGCTACCAGGTAAAGTTTTTTTTTTTTTACTATAACAACTTATGAGAAGTGTTCGCTTAGATTAAAAAAACTAGTAAGTATTTATTAAGTGCTTACTTTGTGCTAGGGTATTAAAGAGCTGGGAATTACAGATATAAAGGCAAAAAATGATGCCATTTCTGCCATCAAGGAATCTGCATATTAAAGTAGGAAATATAATATGTTAATATGAGGTCAAGCGTGATGGGAGTACACAAGAAATCTAGATAAAGTGTATTAGGAATACTTGAAGAAAACTTTTTTAGCTAGGAACAGTAAGGAAGAATATATGGAGGCACCAATACCTCAGTGGATGGAGCTGAAAGAAGAAATGGGTACACTGAGTTTTGGGAACAACTAGTAGTCCAGTTTAGCTGGAACAGACAGCATCTTAAAGCCTGATTACCAAGGGCCTTAAATGTTAGGCTAAGGAACTGTAGTTTATCTTAGAGGAAACAGGGAGACATTGAAGGTTGGTGAGACATGTTAGGAAGACATCTTAGGAAGATGACTTTGACAATTATATGAAATATGAAGAGGGGAATGATGCCTGAAGATAATAATGTATGTTTATCTAGAGGGGGGCGGAAGTAGAGAGGGGAAAAGAGGGAAGGGCTATTTGATTTTTTGTCAGCCTGCTTTTCAGGACTATTTCACTATCGTTTAAAAGAAAAAAAAAGCCAACTAGTTTAGCCTTCATGGGGTAGACACCACTCCTATGACAACCCTCATGTCTCTCCTGAACTTCAGTTCTGCACCACCACCTCCCTGATGTTCTTTTTTTTGGGGGGGGGGGTGGGCTTAATAATTTTTTTTGGTAAATACTATTTATTTTTTCCAATTATGTATAAAGATAGTTTTAAACATTCATTTTTTATAAGATTTTGAGTTTCAAATTTTTTCTCCTCCATTCCCCCCTCCCGAAGATGGCAAGCAATCTGATACAATGCCTGTTGTTCTTAAAATAAAACACCCATTGGTGGCAAGGTCCTAAAGGTCTTCTAAAGCAGAAGCATCAAACATGAAGCCCATTCACTTGTGAGAGCCAGATTAAAATTTAATCGGGAAATTTTTTTTAAAAATACAATAGAATATAGATAATGTTAATATGTGGTTTTCTGAGTCAATATGTGGCCTGCATGGATTGTTATGTACTATTTAGTGGTCTTCTTTTCTATTTGAGTTTGACATTACTGTTTAAATGGCCTTAATCATGGCCTTGGGAATGTGAGAAGCTTGGCATAGGCAGCACTAGAGGAGAAAAAGAAAAACAAAAAGAGAAAGATAACAACAACAACAACAGGAATAAGCAATATAATAGTTTCTTGAAGGAATAATAGAATATGGAGGAGAAGAAAGAAATCCCAGGCTTACCTTTCCCCTTTGGAAGGACTCAGTCCAAGATCTCAACAGTCTGGTCCACATGGTAGATGATATCAAATCTCTGCAGTTCCCAGTGCTCAGGTCTGCTAATATAAAGAGCCTTGATGATGAGTAGGAATAGCATCAGGAACAGGAAGGGATGCCACTTTCATCACAGTCATCAGTGCCCATCCAGTGTCAAGTCATCCGTAAGTAAAGTAGCTGAGAAGTCATTATCCTCCCTCATAGAATCTGTTCTAGTTCCAGAGTCAATACTTTCCTAAGACTATCCCTAATCAGTATTCCTTCACCTACCAGACAGGACCTTTCTGTCCCTAGAAGTCCTACTAGGAGAGGATACCCAATTGTTATCCCTTTAGAATCCTCTGTGGAAGGACTGTCCCCTTATTTTTTTCCTTCTCAAATGAGATAATATTTATAAAGCACTTAGTATAGTGCCAGCACATAGTAGGTGCATAATAAATTCTTGTTCCTTTTCCCCTTCTTCTACAAGGGTAGGCAATTTCATATCCATTGCTAATGGGGCTTGTGACACTGCCCATTCATCTCCTTGCAACCAAGACCCCTACAAGGGCTTACTCTGCTGCTGTTAGGACCTGTGCCACTGCTGGGGACCAAGCCACCGTCTCTTGCCACAGGGGTTTGCAACACTGCCCACTGCTGTTGGAACACATGGGTGCTGCCATTGCTTCCCTTGTGCCAGGGGTAAGCATTACTGCAGGAGCTACCATTCCTCTACTAAGCTGGGAACCAAGGCTGTTGACCCTCTATGATAGGGCCCCTATCCCCATGCTCAGGCAAAGAGATATAGAACAGATGGGGATGAAGAAGACTCATCTAGGCCAGTATTTCTAGGAAGCTCTAGCAGCCATTTGTGAAAAGTTTCCACTCTTTCCAGAGTTGAGAAGGGTGCCCAGGGTCTGTGGGGACCACTCTGAAGGAGTCTCTCAACTCACTCTTCACTAGAAGTCCCAGTGAGAAAGAGAATCATTGTTCTGGAGCAAGAATTAAAGCTGACTCTCCTTTTAAATGGAAATAGATCCTGTCCCACCACCAGAAAATCAAATGGAGGTATATTTGGCACATTGAGCCATATCCTCCTCTAGGGTGTTACAGAGCATTATTCTTTCAAGTGCCCCTCTCAATACCCTGCATTTAAGACTATTAAAAATCTGTTCAGAAAGAGTTCTTCAATAGTCTCAAAATTCTAGTCTTTAGGAAGCTCCCAGGCCTACCATCTCTGAAATCACCATCACCCCTAAATACAAGAGTTATGAGAATTCAACAAATGACAGCTTATATTTATCATATTTGGGGCATAGTTCTTAAAGACACAGAGGCTATTGACATCTGTTTCTAGTCAGTCAGCCAATTAGCTTTATTATCCTCCTATAAGATGTCTGGTGCTATGCTAAGCATTGGGCATACAAAGGCGTCTGTGCCTTCAGGGACACAGTCTATTAGGAGAGACAACACGAAAACAATGAATAAATAAGATACAGACAAGATAAATTAGGGGTAGTCTCAGAGAGAAGGCCCTAAGATTAAGGACTGAGGAAGGCCCTTGCAGAAGGTGAGATTTTAGCTGCAAGTTATAGACCTTGTTGCTGAATGCCCTTATGTAATTTATCTTCTAATCCCTCCCATAGCAATGTGGGATTTTCGTGAAATGCCATAAGCACCACTGCAACCCCTGCCAGAACCATGGCAGGCATAGGGTGCTAAGCTGCTGTATCACCCATGTTTCACCCTTCACATCGTCCTTCTACGTAGCTGCCAAATGAACATTTCTCTAAAACACAGTTTCATCATGCCACTACCCTGACTGAAAGTCCTCTTCGTACCTCTTGTTCCATCCAAGGCTCAACTCATGTGCTACAATAAAGTCCTTCCTGATCTAAGCCGCCACACCCCCACCCCAACCCTTAGTGTTTCTTCCATTCCCCAAATTACTTTGTATTTACTTTGTTTATAACCGGTATTTCCTTATTTGTGTACACATTGTTTCTTACCAGTAAAATATAAATCCTTAGAGGGCAGAGACTTCATTTTTTATCTTTTTATCTCCAGAGATCTAAGGCCAAGGTCTCCCACTGCATCCAGGGCCATATCCAGTCATCCTGATCTATATTTTACTCCTGGACCCAAATGGCTCCAGAGGAGAATGTGAGGCTGGTAACTTTGCTCAGCCATCCCTCACTTAAATCCAATTCATTTGCATATCATGGTATCACCTCTCTGATGTCATGGTCCTCTTCAAGAATGAAGGACAAACAACAACAACAGTACCCAGAACATTGTAGGTTCTTAATAAATGCTGCTTGTATTAACATTGGATATGAGAGGCTATACAGATCAAAAATATAAATAGGTTTTAAAAGGGTTCATATTGGTTAATAAAGGATAGTTCCATAATGGGTCATTAAAACTATGCTCAGGCCACATTATAACCTGTAAGGATGACATAACAGAATTACTAAATATTTAAAGTAGAAAATATTTATAGATCATTTAGTGTAGGGGTTCTTAACTTGGGATCCACCTGAAAATCTGTGGCTAGATTTCAGGGGAGTTGTGAACTTGAGGGAAAAAATAATTTCTCATAAATCATTCCTTCATGTCACAATCAGAAATAGACCATTGGATTGTATGGACCACGTAGCTGACTCAGTGTGCCATTTCTGAGGTTCTTATGACATAATAGTAAGACCCTTTTAGCTTTTATCCTATATAGGGAACCAGCTGACTCAGTGACCCTTTTTCTTCCCCTGTCCTCATCTTGCCTGGCCTCCCTTACATCTCTGTAAGGTTAGAAGGCTACATGTGTTACTCTATTCTTCTCTGACACACCCCCTCCCACCCCACTCAGTCACAGATGGAGAATCAGAGCACCATGAAAGTAACACTTTGCTCTGTGTCATCCAATGAGTCACCGGCACAGTTGGGAATGCTCCCAAGATTCTGGCTTCTCTTGTCTAGTGCTATTTGCCCTAGATTACTGCTCTCCTCTAGTAGAAGCTATTAACATTTAATTGGGCTTCTGGGACATGGCAAATGATGGAGGAGGAAGGCAGAAAGATGCATGCAGAAAAATGTGGAACACTTAATGATGAGAGTTTAAAATGATGGTCAGACCATACTGTGTTGTATCATCATAACACTAGTCCCTATATCTTGACAACATTACATTTATTCAGTGCCGAGTGTACGTAGAGCACTGTGCTAGGCAAGAGGCGAAATACAAAAGTTAGCTAAGAATCAATATCTGTCCTCGTAGACTTTACTGTCTAGCAGAGAGATTAGACATAAATACAGATAGCTATAATATACAACGTAACAGGATAAGTATATTTAGAGAGTTAGGAAACAAAGTGCTATGTGAGGTCTAAGAGGGGACGTTGTTACTAATTGAGGGTAGATAAAGGTGGGATTAGGGAAAGCTGTGTGGAACATGTCAAAAAATTCTCTCCCATCTCTTTTCCCTCCCCTCCCACTACCAAAGGATGGAAAGTGTGAGCTACAGAAAATTTCCAGCATCTTTCAGATAGTTGTTTTCAATTTCTTTATTGTTCTCTATTGCTGATCGTACTCCATTTCTCTTCCCTTTATTCCTATATACACTATCTTCCCCCCCATTCCTCATCCTAATTCCTCCCTTGAGCAAATACCTTGCTCATAAGGGCATTCTGCCCCTCCATTCTGTTCTTATATTTTCCCAAAACTGAAATACTAATGCTAAGTAGTCAGGGTGATAGCCAAAAGCCAGCTATACTAAGCCGGGGAATACAAGGAAGAACCTCTGCTTTCAACAAACTTACAGTCTGATGGTGGTTGGGAATGGAGTCTAAATAGATTGATCCTTGATCTTTTGAAGCTTACATAGCATGGTAGAGTGATGGACACCAGATTTGGAGTTAGCAAATTGGTGACTGATACCTAGCCTGAACAACAAATTCATTGCTAATAATAATACTATGTGGTACGAAAGCTCATTGCATTCCGAGTCAGAGGACCTGGGTTTGAATTCTCACTCTGCTATGTACTACCTGTGAGTTCATTAGACCAGTGGTGTTAAAGTCAAGTAGAAATAGATACCTGTGGGTGACATTAACTTAGAAAACCACAAATTAACATTGTCTATGTTGTATTGTATTTTTATTTATTTCATTAAACATTTCCAATTACATTTTAAAGTGGTTTGGGGAGTTTTGCTGGCTCATGCCTATGCTGCAAACACCTGGATTTGACACCTCTACATTAGACTATGAGCTCTTCCATTAGACTAAGAGCTCCTTGAAAGCAGTGATCGTCTATTGCTTTTCTTTGCCTCCCAGGACTTAGCACAGTGTGCCTGGCACATGTTTTTGTGCAATTATTTTAGTCGTGTCTGACTCTTTGTGACCCCATTTGAGGTTTCCTTGGCAAAGATACTGGAGTGGTTTACCATGTCTTTCTCCAGCTCATTTTATAGATGAGGAACTGAGGCAAGCAGGGTTAAGTGACTTGCCCAGGGTCACAAAGCTAGTTAAGTGCCCAAGGCCACATTTGAACTCAGGAAGATGAGTCTTCCTGACTCTAGTCCTGGGACTCTATCCACTTTGCCACCCAAGCACTAAATAAATGCTTGCTGACTTGACTGGGGCAAGTCACTTAACTCTCTGGGTCTCAGTTTAATTATTTGTAAAATAAAGATTTGGACTAGATTTTCCCCTAAGGTCCTTACTAGTCTTAACAATCTATATTTGTATTTTTAAATCAACATGATGCATGCGAGGATTACCACCTAGCAGAAAAGAAACAAACTGCACAGAAGAGGTGTTGAGTGAAGGGGGTAAGAAAAGTATCATGGAAAACTATTTGGATGAATTGGAGCCCGGGTTCAGCACTCTTGTTTTATGTCTCATTTGATCCTCAGAGCAGCCCTGTGAGGTAGGTGCTATTTTGGGCTCCCGTTCTTACAAATGTGATAACCCAGGCTCAGCAAGGTTGGGCCCGAGGCCAGACTGGTCCCCTGGCCTTTCTGACTTCCCAGACTTCCCCTCAGAGGGCTTGTCTTCTGGGGCTTTGTTTCTAATTTCAATTTCAAGAAATCATTCCTTTGTTCATTCTCCCCATTCTAATCACCACCATCTCCTCCTTCTCCATCATCTCCATCTCCTCCATCACCTCCACCTCCTCCTCCGTCGTCTCCGTCATCTCCGTCATCTCCATCATCTCCGTCATCTCCATCATCTCCATCATCTCCATCAGCTCCACCTGCTCCGTCATCATCTCCAGCTCCCTCTTCTCTTTTAACTTAGTGAGAAAAGGTGGTCCTCTGACACAGAATCTTTCACTTGCTATCTTAACCTATTTCTCTGACGGGACCTCATCTAATCATTTCCTTAAAATAAAACACCCTTTCTTTAGCCTGTGCCCTGTCCCTTTAAGGCATGGAAGCTCCGTGAACATTCCACGAGCTTCTCCTTTCTCTCTACTCCCTACGGCGTGCTCACGTCACCCTTCCGGGAAGCGGCTGACCTCAGCCCGTTCTTGGCGGGGCAGGATCGGGCTTGAGAGAAAAGACTAGGCTGGGGGGAGGGGCTGGAGAAGAGCCGGCACGCGCGCCATGACTCACTCCCTCCCCCGCCTCTCTTTTTCTCTCTCGTGCGCGCGCGTGCGTAGGCGTGCGGGTGTCCGGCGTGAGGTCAGCGCGCACAGGCGCGCGTCGGGGTTTCTAATTTTAGCCGCAGCTGGGGCTGCTGAGTTTAGGTCGGCCGAGGTAATGGGACAGGTTGGAGAAGGGGGAGGACTTCTGGAGGTAATCCCCCTTTCTCCCCATCCCTCCCGGCCGTCTCGTTTCCTTTTCTGCCTCCTGGGGTCGAGGAGACCGAGGTTGTGAGGCAGGAAGTAGTGCAGTGAGTTGTGGCCTCGTTGACTCCTGGGCAGACGGAAAATGGGGGAAGGGGGAGGTGGCGGCGGGGGGAGGGCCCGCTGAGGCCCGGGGCGCTCTGCCCTGGGGGCATCTGGGATGGACATCCCGAGAAGGAGGCCCCTGGCGGAGCGGGCCTCGGGGTGCTAGGATCGCAGGCTCTCGGGGGGAGGCAGGGGGTGGGGGATTTCTAATGGAAAGGAGAGGGTCTGGAGAGGATAGGAAGGGTTTAGAGCAGAGCTGCTTAACCTGGGGTGTTTGACCTTGGATTTGAAAAACCAGAACAACTACATCTTTATTTTTACTGACCATGGAAATTTAGCAACTACTTAAAAACACTGTTGTGAGAAGGGGCCCATAGGTGTCACCAAACTGCCAAAGTGTGTGTGTATTTGTGTTTGTGTGTGGGGGGGGGTCCCTCACATAAAGGCTAGGAACCTCTGGTTTAGAAGGAGAGAAGGGTGGGTATGTTGCTGGGGTGGGGCTCTGAAATTAATAGGTGGGGTTCAGAATGATTAAATGAAACAATTATGAAGCACCTACTATGTGCAGTGCACTGGGGATACAAATAGAAAAGTAAGACAGCCGATGCCCAGGGCTTTCTTCCCTTACAACCATATTCCATATGAAAATTATATATGCTACCATATAAAAATTACCACAAAAATTATTGATGATGAAGATAATTCTAATAGGGGATGATTTCAACACCCGTTGAAAGTTTCAGCTGCAAGTCAGATGGAAAGTTTTGGTGGTCTTTAAAGTGCAGCTACAAAGATGGTAATGTCTAATGTCATTTGTACTGATGAACTGTTTGACAGTGCCAAGGACTTAAGTCTTAAGGAGGAATATAAAGTGAAAGTGGTGGTAGTGACTGGGTGTCTAAAATGAGATTAGACCTACTGCAATGGGCTGTGGAAAGTGGTAATACTCGAAGGAAGCCTGGTGTTGCAATTGTAAGCTCCCTGAGGGCAGAGTCGTATTTAATTGATGAGATGCCCAGGCCTTAGATAGATATACTGATTGACTGACCAGGAAATAAGAATAAGTGTATTGTGAGTAACCCAAAGGAGCCTCAGTTTAGGAATAAAAACCGAATTCTCTACCAAAAATTGAAGTGAATTACAGTTGCGTGCCCTTCCCTGACCTTGCAGGAATGAGATAAAGACTTACCTTGAAGAATGCAGGGCTGAGACACTTTAGAAAACTGACACCTCCACTTAAAATTTTTTTTTTTTAAAGATGCTTAGTCAGCGTAAGATGAATTGCAATTTTGACTTTGCTGTGTCGTCTGCCATGTCACAGTGACCTGCATTCTGTAATTGGTATGGGCTCCTCAAATTTCACAGTGACTGCCTCCTGGGGTGGCTTATAAGAGAGTGGTCAGGAAGTCTGTACTCAACGCCCCTTACATAAAAATTATAAACTACAAAAGTTATTGATGATGAAGATAACAGTAACAGGAAACATCAAGAAATTTAATGGAAATATTTTGTTTATAATAATCTTCTCTTCCTTTTATGTCCCCAGAACATTTTATATTTCTAGTTTTCTAAATCTGACTTTGGGTTTTTTTTTTCTCAAAAGTTACTAAAAATCAGTGAGGGAAAAATATTTGCCATGGATGTAATGAAGGTCTATAAATCTATACTTAGAACTTTTTTCAAGCTATTATAGTGGTTATTACGTATGGGAGATTTTGTCTTTGTTTCTCCATGTAGTACAGTGCCTTTCACAAAGTCTGGACATAAATATTGGTTGAATTGAAATGAAGTAAGATAGCCTGTTCTTAATTCATTGAATGTACAAAAAAGGTAGAAAACAAATTTTTAAGTAGTTGAAAGCTCCATTTGTCTAGTACAGACTGTAATAGGATGATTGAGGTTTAAAAAAAATTTTTTTTTATTTTTTAGGGAACCAGCCTACCAGGCAAATTGTATAGTTATAGATTGAATTTATATTGACTCACACTGTTAGTCTCTGTAAGTTTAATCTCCTAATAATAATAATAATAATAAATATAATAATAATAGCTTTATGATGCTTGTAAGAATTAGAAATGTTAAACAATATTTTTTAAACTGATGTTCAGGATTCCTTTTACTGTAAAAATAATTGTTTTTTTGTCCCAAGTTAGACAAATCCAACCATTACCTCTGTGGTTTAATGCTTATTTGCTGAGGGTCCTAGGTTGATCAGGTGTGAATGGTAAATCATGTTCTCAGAGAGAGCTAGTTTTTTCTGTGTTGCATATATGAATCTTAACCTAAAGTTTGTCAGGTTAGTAGTCTTGAATTCATGATTTAAGTTTGTTACCCTTGAAACTTAATTTTTGTTTTGAAAAACATTTAAAAATTAACCTGTTGTATAAAACTTAAATTATAGTTTGGAGATTTGTATATTGCTTCAGAGATTTGTACTTTGGTTGTTGGTACTCCCTCCAACAGGGATCACTACCTCTCTGTCACTTAGGAGACTATCTTTGAAAGTTGCTTTGAGGGGCAGCCCTTGGGTAGTGCAGTAGATAGAGCACCGACCTTGGAGTCAGGAGGACCTGAGATCAAATATGGCCTCAGACAAATAACACTTGCTAGCTCTGTGACAGTGGGTAAGTCAATTAACCCCAATTGCCTCACCGAAAAAAAAAGAAAAGAAAAGAAAGTTGCTTTGGCAGAAAAATTCATCCATCTCCCTGCCAACCTGGTAGTGAGCCTTTCTAAATTTAGCTAGTTTGGTGTTGAAACCAAGACATAGTCTATCACCGGCTGTACTTGAAACCATTCTATCTTAGTACCTTCCAGAGCTTTTGTTTTGTTAACGTAAACTCTGAGAACTCCAAGGTCAATTTCATTAGGGCCAGATGTTAGTGGAAGATATTATCTATTTAGCAAAAAAAGATGTAGATAATCATAGAAATACATTATATTCAACCAATAAGCATGCTTAATATTTGTCAGCCAATGGGCAAAGCACTGGGCAACGGGCAAAGACAAAAATAAAAGTTTCTACCCTCAAGGAGCTTGCCTTCTAATGAGGGAGGAAATATGTATGTATACACATGAGTATATACAGCATATGATAAATAAAAGGTAGTTTTGGGATAAGGTGCTGTAGCAGTTTAAGGGACCAGAAAAGGCTTCATAAAGAAGGTGGTACGTGAATCATTCAGCAAGTATTTAAGTGCTTACTCTGGTCTTGAAGAATTCCAAGAGGCAGAAATGAGGAGGGAGTGGATTGTATTTAAGGCATGAAAGACAGCCAATAAAAAGGCATGGAGATGGGAGATGGAATGGTTTGTGTGTGGAACAGAGAGTAGGCCTAGGCTGGTGTGGTTAAGACCACCGTGCAAGGAGAGGAATAAAGTTTAAGACTAGAAGGGTTAAAAGGACAAGGTTGTGAAGAACTTTAAATGTCTAAGAGGAATTTATATTTGATCCTTGGGTCTATAGAGAGCAACTGGGGTTTGTAAAAGGGGCAGAGAGGGCTGACAGCCAGACCTGCTTCAGGAAAATTATTTTGTTGGTTGGATGGAAGGTGGATTGTAGTGGGAAAAGGCTTGAGTCAAGGAAACCAAATAGGAGACTATTGCGGAGGTGAAGAGGGCCTGAACTGGCTAAGGAGAGATGTCATGGTGGTAGGACAAGATTTGACAATTGATTAGAGATATGAGTCGAGTGAAATCGAGGGATTGAGGATAACACTAGGTTTTGAGCCTTGGGTGACTGGATGAATGCCCTTGACAGTAATGGGGAAGATTGGAAAAGAAGTGAGTTTGGGAGAGGAGATAATAAGTTCTGTTTTGGATGTATTAAATTTGAGATTTTTTCAGGACGTCCAGCTTGAAATGTCCAGTAGTAATTGGTGGCGTGGGACTAAGCTAGGGCTGAAATATATAGATCTGGAAGTCATCTGCATAGAGATGATAATTGAACCCAAATTCCTAAAAACCCTCATCCAAGAAATTCATTGAACTAAAGTGTCTTCTGTGAGAATCATTTGAACCTTGATAAATTTGGGGAGATTATTTGTGTCAGTCTTCAGAGTTTTGGTGATTTAAGTCCTTGTTGGTAGTGAGTGCAGTATTTCAAAATATGAAAAAATGAGATTCCTAGGCCTGATGTAGCTTTCAGTTAGACAGATATGATAGAACTGAACTGTGTTGTCAACTCTGGTTTTAGTTTTTGTCAACGTTTATACCTCTTAACTAAACTATACAAATTGTCTCTGGAGCCAAGTTCTCTAGTGAATTCCTGCATTTGAAGTCTGGAATCTATGTTTTAGATCACTCTGCAGTCATGTTTCTCACTGTGCAACTTAGACACATTAGTTTTGGCAAATTCTATGATTAGAATGTTTGCTTAGACTTTTCATTTTTAGAAGAAGGGGAATTTTGGAACCTCTACTTCCCCTGTTTAAAACCAGGAATTGTGCATGAAAGGAATAATCATTGTATTCATGTGAAATAGGGGAAAAACTGCTGCTGCTCCAGGTACTTTAGTTCTGGGTGTTAGAAATGAATGTAAAGGTGCTTTCATTTCTTACCATATAAAAAAGAAGAGATTGTTTCTTCAATTCCTAAGAAGTGGCCTTTGGGAATGGTTGGGGAGGAAGGGAAGAGGGGAAAGACCGTTTTGAAACTTTGATTTACTGTAATTTTTTTCTATTTTTTTCTATTTTTTTTTTTTGTTTTTGGAAATAGGGATAATAATACCCGTAAGAATTGGGAGGCTCAAATGGGATAATATATATAGAACTTGTTGTAAATCTTAAAGCACTTTATTATTATTTCTTCCATGTATTTTATGGCATAGTGGGTAGGGCTCTAAATTAGGTTCAAATCCTGCTTCTGGGTAGGGCTCTAAATTAGGTTCAAATCCTGCTTCAGACACTTTGTGACCCTGGCAAATCACTTCTCTGTGTCTCGTTTTCCTCATCTTTTAAATGACGGCAATGGACTAAGGTCTTTCCCAGATACTGTTATCCTATATCCAGCCCAAACAGCCTATCCAAAGAGGCTGTTTAAGCTAGGATATAGGATAATGTTTTGTTTTTCAAACATTTTCTTTTGCTTGTTGGTATTCGTGCCTTTGTTTACACCATTCCCTATGCCTAAAATGCCTTGCCCTCCCTTTTCTTTACCTGCCGAATTCCTACCTACTCCAAACTCCAGTGTACCTCCTTTCTTTTCCCCCTTAAACCACAAATAGTTCTGTACCTTTCTAATTCACTTATATAATTTGTGTTCATAGTAATCTGTATTTGTGTTTCTCTCTTCTCCACCACTTCTCCCCCCACCCTTTGGCCCCCCAAGGGTAGGGATTGTGTCTTACCAAAAATTCTTATCACTCCTATAGCTCAGCACAGTGTTCTGCCCCTGACAGGTGCTTAACAAAATGTTTGTTGAATGAATGAATGACCTACTCTGTTTTCTTTCCCTACCTATTCTCTTGTTCCCATTCTTTCTGTCTCCTCTAAGACTTTTCTTTTACATGCGTCTTCAGTTTCTCTTCCTACCCTAACTTTTTTTCCTCTCTTTATAGGTCTTCCCAGTTCTTAAAAAAAAGCATTTGCATATTCCTTCTATTCCTTTTAGTTATGCTGTCCAATCTCTATCTTAACTACTAAACTTAAAAAAAAAAAGGCGTATACCACATAGCTCCATCTCACTATCTCCTCAATCCCCTGCAATCTGGCTTTTACTCCTAGCATTCTACTGAAACTGCTCTCTCTTAAGATCTTTGATGATCTCCTAAATGCCAAATCCAGTGTCTTTTTTTTTTTTTTTTGTCTTCACCCTCTTTTATCTCCCTGTAGGTGTTGACTGTTCCTGTTCACTGGGTACTTTAACCTTCAGGGACATTACATTCTCTTGGTTATTCTACTTATCTGACTTCTTCTTTATCTCCTCAACCTGTTCCTTAATGTGTTAAGTTACTTAAAAGTCTATTTGAATTATTTTTTTTGTGTGCTTTCCCTTAGCAGCATGGTATAGTGGAAGAGCAGTAGATTTGAAGCCTGGAAACCTGGACTCAAATTGTAGCTTCAGCTTTTACTTATCTGTGTGAATATGGTCAGGTCATCTAACTGCTTTGAGTCTAATTTTCCTTATGTATGAAATGGGAATAAATACATTTCCACTACCTACCTCACTTGGTTTTTTGGGGAAAGTACTTTGTAACTCATGAAGTACTGTAGAAATTGAGCTACTATTACTGGCAATTTCATTTAATCACTGTTTCAACTTGTGACTTCTGTGTAAGAAGCTCTGAAATCTGCCTCTGCTAGTCCTGGTATCTCTCTTCTTAGCTTTAGATTTATACCTCCAACTACCTGCAGTACATTTGTATTGTCCCCCTAGCATCTCAAACTCAACATGTCTAAAAAACATTCATTGTCTTTTACTCTAAACCTACTCTTTTATCTTATATTACTACTTTTTTTCTTGCAGCACCACTATGTATATAACATTGGGGTTATTTTTCACTCTTTTTTTTCTCACCTATCATATCCAATCATATTACCTAGGCTTGTGAATTCTACCTTTGAAACATCTGTTTCTTTCTGTGTCCACTGTCACCACTCTAGTACTGGTCCTCATTGTCATAGGTCACTTCATTCTGTAAAAAAAAAAGTGCCTTCAGCCTCTTGTCCAGTAATCCATGTTTAGTACTACTACATCTTGTCGCATTGTTCCTCAGAAACATGTGGTTCCCTGTTGTCTGTTTGTCTATTTTCCTATTTGAACTTGTAAAGCTCAAACATTTTGCTTTGCATTCATGGCTGTCTAAAGCTGACATATTTTACCTTTATGGTCTTATTTTATGGGATTACAGATTTAGAGCTGGAAGGGATGTTAGAGATCATCTAGTACAACTGTTTCATTTTTCAGATGATGAAACTGAGGCCCAAAGAAGTTAAATGACTTGTTCAAAGTCACAGAAGTTGTAAGTAGCAGAGCTAGGATTTGATTCCTGGGTCCTCTGAATCCAAATCTAGTGTGCTTTTCACTGTATTATCCTCCTTCATTATATTATTCGCCATATACTTTACTTTGAACTGAACTATCCTGGCCCTGGAATATGCTCTTCATTTTCTGCCTTTATTTTGTACTCAAACTATTTGCTATACTTAGAGCCTATAGGTTTAATTAACTTTTCAGATGAGCCCCACATCTATATATCCAGTCCTCAGATCTCACTAGGATTATTGTCCTCTATCATCAGCTGCCTGTTGGGCATATTCACTTGAATGTTCTGTTGGCGTTACAAAAATCAGCAAATTCCAAAACAGAACTGATGATCATCGCTCCCTAAAATTGTCATCCTTTACTTTCTTTTGCAGTTAAGGGCACTACTGTCCTCCTAATCACCTAGATTCATAATCTGAAAACATCCTAGGCTCTTTTCTCTCTCTCTCCAGTTCCATCAATAGCAAAATACTGTCAGTTTTACCTCCTTAACATCTCTTGTATTGTCTTTCGCTCCTGGCTCACACAGCCACCCTCATTCTGTTGGGACTTTATCATTTACAGTAGTAATCTCTCCTTCTAGTCTCTTCTCTCCAATCCATCCTTTACAAGGCACCAAAATAATATTTTAATGTCTTACTAAGTGATTTTTCAGCTAAAAAAAATTTAAAAATTAGTAACTCTCTATTTGCCTGTAGGAAAAAAATACAAACTTCATTAGCCTGGCACTGAAGGTCCTCTACATTATGGCTCCAATCCACCTTTACAGCCTTGTTTCATATTATTTCTCTTCAGTTTAGGTGCTACTACTGTGTGAAGCCTTCTCTGATCCTCCAGGTTATTGATTCACTCTTCCTCAAATTACCTTGCATTTATTTATGTGTGTACATATTGTATCTTCCCTGTGGAATATAAGCTTCTCAAAAGCAGGGAATGTTTTGTCTTTGGATCCTTTGAGTCTTAACAAAATGACTTATACATAGTAAGTGCTTAATAATATCCCCCGTTCCTTCCTTCCTAACTTCGCTTTTACTGTTTGAGGGCACCACCATCATTCCCAGTCTCTGAAGATGTCAATCTTTGATGCTCCTTATCTCTTACTGCACATATCCAAGCAGTTGCCAAAGACTTTAGATTTCACCTTTGTAACATCTCTCCTATATTCCCCCTTCTCTGATCCTGCTGCCACCCTTATGCAGGCCCTGATCACCTCACACCTAGACTATTTTGATAGTGTGCTGGTTGTTCTGCCTGCCACAACTTTCTTCCCACTCCAGTCTATCCTCCATATTGCTACCAGAGTGATTTTCCTTAAGTAATACTGTTCTTATCACCCCCCTATTCACTAACCCCCAGTGGCACTTTTTGTCTCTAGGATAAAACAAAGTTCTTTGGCATTTAAAGCTCTGCATAGTCTGAGCCCTTCCTACCTTTCCAATTCTTTTATGCTTTACTCTCCTACATGCATTCTACAGTCTAATCATACTAGCCTACTTGCTGACTTTCTATCTCCCATTCTTGTGCCTTTGCACTGGCTGTGCCCTCTGCCTGGAATGCCTTCTCTGTTCACCTTTACCTCTTAAACTACCTAGCTTTCTTCATGACTCCTCAGATGATCTGCTGGAGGCCTTTCCCAATCCCTACCAGCTGCTAGAGATTTCCCCTCTTCAGGTTACCTTCTATATCTGTTTGTATCTTGTGTTTACCTATTTACATATGTTTTGTCTCCCTCATTTGTATGTAAATTACTAGAGGGTTGAAACTGGTTTTGCCTTTAATCATAATCACTTATAGGTTTCTGTTGTACATGTTATTTCATTTGATCCCACGAGAGCTGTGTGATGTAGGCACTATTATTAACCTCACTGAGGCCAAGAAAGGTTAAGTGACTTGCCTAGAGTCATACAGCTAGTAAGTATCTCAGTCAGAACTTGAATGCGTGTTTTTCGGACTCCAAACTCGAAGTCCAACAATATGCACTGCACCACCTAGCTACCTTTGTATCCTCAGTGCTTAGCACAGTACTTGGTACACAGTAAGTCCTTAATAAGTGCTTATTGATTGATGGATATACCTGCCCAGGTAGGATATCACTTTTCCCCTTAGGATAGCTTGTTCTCTTGGGACAGATCACTTTTTTCCTCCTCCTCTGACTTCATCATTTCAAAAACCCGTTGGAGAAACTGCCACTCCAAAGGACATGTTCTCCTTCAATTTAGACTGCTATGCTTAAAAATGAGAGTAGATTCCTTTGGGGCATAGGGGAGGGAGAAGTTTGGAAAGTTATTAGTTGTTATGTACTTTATGAATCATCAGTAATGTAATTTATTGAGTTTACCTGATTACAGTTTTGGAAAGAGATCAAAAATTCTGAAAGCCATTGTTATCACATTGGCCCTGCTCACTCTTATTTTTTTCCTGAGTGTCAAATATAAGAACCTCAGCAACTTGGAAGACTCAGCTCCCCTGGAAAACTTTTAAAATTCTATTTCTTGCTATATAACATATAGCACTACTTTATGAAGTTCTTCATCTCTTTGTTATTTGTAGGTTAGTAGTCTTTTAATAGTCTCCTGGAAAAATGGTTTATTCATAAAATTTTTTAAAAAAATTCTTCCCCCTTTGGACTCTGTAACTAGATGCTTATTGCTAATTTATTATTAAATAAAGATTAGAACAAACAGAAATCAAAGAAAGTATAAAAAAGCACAAGATTTTGTTTCTACTCAGAAATCGTTAACACTTTTCTAACCTTTAAAAAAATCTTAAAATTATTTTTTAGGAAATGGGCTTAACTTAATAGGAAATTAGAGATAATTCTTTGTCACATTTTAAGTTGCTATTCTCAGTCCTTTGTAGAATCAGTTTTCAAACTGTGTTTGTTAATTTGAAAGATAACAAAGTTAAGAGTACAAACACAAATATAGTTGCTAACCTTCCTTTTCTTAAAATTATTTTCCTGACAGTTTGTTCTTTTATGAGGAAAGTCTCATATTTTTAAGACTGATCATGGCATTTGCTGTAGTTATCCTGCTGTTATGAAAACTCAATGAAATTTTTGGGCTTTGTACAGTTTATTTGTTCTGAGATTTCCTCTATTTCTGCTAGTACTTAGGAATCACAGTGCCTGTCATTTGTATTCCAGTTGACTGGACACACAAGCTCAGCTGGTAAATAAAACTCAGGGGTGATTGAGAATTAAAGGTTGTAAAGGTTCACATCCAATTCTAGGCTTTTTATACAAGTCAAACTCCAGTGAAAGCCAGGAGTGCTTTTGTTTCTTAAAACAATTATGAAACAGAATCCTTTGTAAATTTTCTTCAGTGTATTTGTTTCTCCTGAAAGTTGATAAAAAACATCATTTAATTACCCCTCTCTGTGTTTTTAATAAAGAAAGGCCATGATTTACTTACCCCTCTCTGTGTCCTTAATAAAGCCTGAGTTTTCTTTTAGTTTAGCTCTGTTGAAAATAATCATTTCTTTTTCTTTGCCCTTTTTATAAGCTGAATTTGCTATAAAAGCAATTTTATGAAACAAATATCTTGTCATATAGAGCTAGTTGAATATTTCCTTATTAATATTATTAAACATAGAATTTTGTGACGTGCAGTATTACAGGCGTGCTGTTTGTTTAAATCGCATGTATTAACAGACTTCAATTTTTTTTAATTTTTCTGTTGCAGATGCTTGTAATTCTAACATTCCTTTATCAGTGTTAAAATGGAGATAATGCTTGTTGTGAATCCCTATTTTCCATTGTCTTATACATAATTTTTATAGCTCTTTTAAATTGTAGTATTACTGAAAACTATTTTGTTACTTAAATTACTTAAAATGCTAGTGTGTTGTTTTTTTAATATTAAATTTTATAGGTACAGGTATTATTTTATAGCTACAGGTATTTATAGGTATAGGTATGATTTTCCCAGGTGAGGGAGGAGACTCAAAAATGCAGATTGGCACCTTTTCTACAACTAATAGTCTTAGCTATCTAGAGTTCTGAGAGATTAAGTGACATACCTAAGGGTCACACAGGCAGAGGTGTGCATATCAGGTAGAAACAACCAAGTTGAGCACTTAGCTGAATTAATGTTAAAATAGGAACTTATTCTTTTGAAAATCCATATTCATTGTGGCATGGTGACTCTGGGTTCTTCAAGGCTATGTCTGTAGAGTGTAAGTTCTGAAGAGTTCCTCCATTTTACAAAAGCTTTGAAAATGGAACCTGCAGTAAACTGTGTCTGTCTTTCCAAAGACTGGCCTGGATGAGTATTGAGAAGCTCATCACTGATAGGCTGGCTATTTATTTGGGGATGAATTCTTTGGCCATGATAACCCATGAAGTTAAAATATAAAATAGCCACTGGTCCTTTGAGGTCCCTTCAACTTCTGTAGTGACAATGGCTGAGTGTCATAAAAAGGGGCAGAGGGAGCTTAGGATTACAGTTTTTAGACTGTCTTTAAGAAATGGACCTCCTGGATATTGCATTGGTATCCATACAGTGTCGAGTCTAGAAGATGACACCCAGTACATTGGATGAATTTATAAGGGAACATGGACAAGTGTCACCCAGGATGGACATGCACAGATTGCTTGCAATCTTTTTAACTGGTGCAAGTATCCAGGTTGATGGGATCACAGATGCATAATAGTATTGAAGTAAAGAACCTACCAGATGGTATAGTGTACTTTGTCTGGGTCTCATCCTGTTCGCTCCCTGGCTTTGGCTTTCCAGCAGTTATTTTCAGCGTTTGTGGGCTCTACACACGCCGGGACCAGGGTTTCCAACATCTTTTACCCTCTCCCCACAGAGGTGGTTTCCCAGGATTCTTCAGTCCACAAGGGTGCCCTGTATGCCTGAGGATTCTCCTCCCCAACTCATTCCATTTCATTTTTAACTCCAGTTAGAACTGAAGGTGATAGCTGGGCATAGAAAGGGACAGATATAATAGATGTTACAAAGGTAGAAATCATACAGCTCCACTATTAGATTGTAAGCTTCTTGAGGGCAGGGACTATATTTTACTTTTTATATCCCTAGCACTTAGCATGCCTGGGACAAAGTAGGCACTTAATAAATGTTTATTGATTAATTGACTCAATAACTTTGGAAATGAGACATGAGGGAAAGGAAGGGGTAAAAGATAACCCAGTGTTAGAAATTTGAGTCAGATGTTTTTTCTTTTCACCTACCAGCTTCTTTATAATAGATTGCAAGTTAGATGGAGGCTCCTTTTCTGTACTATTTGAGCAAAGTCTCTCGGTCTGAGGCCTGAACCAGCAGTGGATATTCTTGGCACTGTTGAGGACAGACTTAATCCTCCAGGTAAAAGCAGCCCCTCAGAACAAGTATGTACTTTACCCCATACATGAGTCTTAGGCTCTCATATTTTCAGTCCTGGATTTGTAATAACCTAATGTTCTGTCCCTTGTAGCTGGGGTTAATTAAGACTGCATTCAGGTTCTGGCCAAAGAACTGTCTTATTGGGTAAATATGTACTGAAGCTGACTGTCGCTTCATTAGTACCATTAGTACCAGTTTGTACCAATTGTTAAAATATCCTGTTTACCAATATAGTGTTCTAACCATAGATTGGATGCTCAGTAGCACTTATTCACTGACATATACATTAAAGTATATGTCAGAATTGAATTGAATTTCAGAATTGAAAGTTCAACTAATATTTAAACAGAAATACTGAACTCCAGCCCTGTATTGCCATCTGCCTGCTGGACATCATCTGGATAAGAATCTCATATTCTACATGTACAAAACAACTCATACTTTCCCCAAAAGCTTTTCCTCCTCCTAGACTTCCCTATTTCTTTGGAGCTTACCACCATCTTTGGAGGCCCCTAGGTTCACAGTTATCATTGTGATGATGATTACACATCATCTTTATTCCCCATTTCCAATATGTTGCCAGGTCTTATCAATTCTACTTATACATTGCCTCTCACCCTACTTGGTTTGCCTACTTCCATCTTCCACACACCCAAGTTGGTTTTTTTTGGGGGGGGGGGGAAAGCCATTCAGGTTTAAGTGGCTTGCCCAGGGTCACCCAGCTAGTTAGTGTCTGAGGTCGAATTTGAACTAGGGTCCTTGTGACTCCAGGACTAGTGCTTTATCCACTGTGCTACCTAGTTGTCCCCCAAGTTGATTTTTAAAAACAGATCTGACCAGAGTTACTCTTGGACTCAAAGCTCTTCCATGATTCCCTAATGCACTAAGAATAAAATACAAAATATAAAAATGTCTGACATTTAGTCAGTCAACAAGCATATTAAATGCTTAATATGCACTAGGTATGGTGTTTTCATTATGATATTTACAAGGTGGCAAAAACATCCTCCCAAAAGTGTGTGACAATCTTCTATAAGTACATATATATGTAAAGAGTCCAGGGAAAAGCAGGCTTGGTCTTATGACCCTTATGTGGCAAAGGGCTGGTTTCACAACTCCTGGTTGCTGGAAGGCCTTTTCTCCCATTTGGAGGGGTATTCAAGGAGTTCCTCTTAAGTATGGTGAATTTATGTTCAATCTGTCCTTTGTTCCCATTGGGGACACCAGTGCTACTCCCTGCTGTCCTGCAGTGACAATGGGATTATGGAAAGTCCAGAATTCTCCAGACTCTTTGAAGCTCCCAAGATTCTCCTGCCAAAAATAGGAGACTTGAGGCCTGGCCAGGACTGAATTGAAGACCTTACCTTCACAGGAAATGTGGTAACATTTCATCGAATGGCTTTCAAAAACATCATAGTTCAAAGCATACAATTAATTGGTTGAGCATCCTGTCCCTTATTTTAAGTGGGGAGGGAATGACTTGATCGACTTTCAATCAACCCCACACTCATATATCCAGTAAATTCATTTCAACAGGTGTCTGTTGGATACCACATTGAAGGCACTGTGCCTATGTGTTCTACCTTTGTCATCAGGGAACTTAATACAAATCAGATTATATTGAAATTGACCACGAGTCTGAAAGGAACTATAACATTACTCAATAGAAAGTTAATAATTATCTCAATCATTGGCAATATGTATAGCAGAGTTTATAACGTGTATCATACCCATTGTTATGTGTGTACACGTATCTTCCCAACTAGATTATAGGCTGCTTGAGGGTGGTGACTTTCTTACAGTTAGTTATCACCATAAATCGCCTAGCACTGTGCTCAACTATGATAGCAGGTTGTCAGTTAACAGATATTTATAGAAATGCCTCACAGGACTATGCTTTTAGAGCAGAAAGAGACCTCAGAGGTCATCTTATCCAACCCCTTCATTTTACAGATGAGGAAACTAAGGCCCAAAGAGTTAATGTGACTCATCATAGGTAGTAGCAGAGCCAGATTTTTTTTTTTAAATTTCAACTTTTTTTCTAAATTCCCTTTCTCCTTCCTCTCCTCTACCCATTAAGGAGTCAAAAAATGCAAACCCCATTACAAATAAGAAGTCATGCAAAACAAATTTCTACATAGCCATGTTCCCCTAAAAAAGAGGTGAAAACATAAGCTTCAGTCTGAGTCCACGAGTTCTCTCTCTGGAACTAGATAGCATTTTCCATCATCAGTACTTTGAAATTGTGGTGGATCAGTTAGTCTTTTACAGTTGATTATCTTTGCAATATTGCTGTTACTGTGTAAATTGTTCAGATTCTCACTTCATTTTGCATCAATTCATTTAAGTTTTCCCAGGGTTTTCTGAAACCATCCCCTTCATCATTTCTTAGAGTACAAATAATATTTCTCCAATTGATGGGCATCTCCTCAGTTTCCAGTTCTTTTCCACCACAAAAGAGCTGTTATAAATATTTTTGTATCCTTTTCCTCTTTCTTTGATCTCTTTGGAATATAGACTTAATAGTGGTACTGCTGGGTCAGAGATATGCACAGTTTAATAACTTTTTGGGCAAAGTTTCACATTGCTTTCCAGAATGGTTGAACTAGTTCACAGCTGTACCAACAGTGCATCAGTGTACCTGTTTTTCCACATCCCTTCCAACATTTGTCATTTTCCTTTTCTGTCGTCTTAGCCAAACTGGTGGGTGTGAGGTGGTACCTCAGAGATGTTTTGATTTGTATTTCTCTATTACTGATTTAGAAAATGTTTTCATATGACTATTGATAACCTTGATTTCTTCCTCTAGAAACTGCCTGTTCATGTTCTTTGACCATTTATCAGTTGGGGAATGGCACGGAGTCAGAATTTGAACTCAGTTCCTTTTGACTCCAAATCCAGTGCTGAAGAGCCACTTAAATATTCTTGATTTCAGTTTCCTCACCTGTAAAATGAGAGAATTCAACTAAATAATCTTTAAAGTTTCAACTTTTTCCCCCAGAGTTTTGTGACATTGTATTTTGACATTCTTCGCACTCTTTTTTTAAATGGAAAAAGTAGAAAATAAACAAGTTGGTAGAGAGATAGCCAAAGAAGCAACTTTAAGAATGTTGTAGAGTTAGTAAAGCTTCAGTCTACTTCCCATACCTTTGACTTAAAGTATTGTATAAGTTACTAATACATGAAGTATTTCAAGTCATTTAGTTCCTTCCGACTCATTAAAGATGACATTACATTTAAGATAGCTAATGCTAAGTATATATTATCACCTAATTCTTTGAAAATCAGTTATACTTTTGTGTGGTTACATCAAATAATGGGACTCTTCAGTTAACCAATACACTTCATTTCACAATTATTTGTGGTAGTTTATTGTCTTGTCTTTTTAGTCACTGAAACTGAGCTTTCAGTGGCTTCCTGCTAGTGTTTAAAGCTTAGAAGATTCTTAACAGTTCCTGGGCTGGCTTCCCATCATGTCTGTTTTCCCCACATTTATTTGCATAATTTGACACCTGTTTTTTACCTTAGTTCCTCTTACCCATGCCTCTGTGAGGAATAGGATATATAAATTTTCACCTTCCCCCCCTACCTGCCTCTACAACCCTAGCATAACTATCCTAAAGATTTTTTACTATAGAAAGAGAAAGGAACATCACTGACTAAATCAGTAGATTTTTTAAAAAATCTATAACAGTATACAGAGTCATTGCCTTTATGGAAATATAAATGGAACTAGGTTGGATCTTTCGTTGATCTTCCTCCCTTTTGCTGATTTATATTTTGGTTTCTTAATATTTCTTTTTTTTCTTTCTTTTTTTTTTTTCCGAGGCAATTGGGGTTAAATAACTTGCCCAGAGTCACACAGCTAGTGAGTGTTATGTGTCTGAGGCAAGATTTGAACTCAGGTCCTCCTGACTCCAGGGCCAGTGCTCTATCCACTGTACCACCTAGCTGCCCCTTATATTTTGGTTTCTTGACTTGGTAGTCCATCCTGATAGAGAAATCTCTTCCTCTTCCCAGAGTTATTGGTCTTAAAATTTATCTCTTTCTTTACAAAAGAAAAATCTACTCCTTCCAAAACCTTTCTCACATTTACACAGGGTTTTAACTTCGGTCTATGGGCACTAGTAATGGAGCACATGGGACTCAAGGAGATATATTTATATTTCAGACTGAAACCTCAGATTTTTACCTTATTTACATTTCAGACAAAATAGATTGTCTACCATCTTTTCTCCAGGAATATTTCCTTAGACAACTTTCTCTTTATTCAAATACTTAAATAGGAATATTAGGATATCATAACTCCTGGTTACTCTTCTTCCTTGAGCCAAGTTGTCCTGGGTCTTTTAGGCATTACACAGTGGCCAGCATTAAGAACTGTATGAATTTTTGTCTTCTCTACCACCTCCTCCCTCTTGGAAGATTGTGTATTTACCATGAACTCTTCTTTTTCTTTCTTTTATAGCTCAGCTAATTGGACCTCAGGCAATTTATTTTTCAAATGGGAAGCAGCATTGTACAATGGGAAAAACTGGACTAGGACTTGAGTGTAGTCCCAGTTTTCCCACTAACTTGCTGTGGAAATGGCAAGTTTATCACTGAAGTCAGTGTGGCATAATGGAAGGAATGCTGGATGTGGAGCCATCTAATCTGTGTTCAAATTTCACCTCTACTACTTATAACGTGTGTGACCTTGGATAAGTCACTTAACCTCCAAGGGCCTCATTATTCTTTTCTATAAAATGAGCCAGTTGCATTAGATGACTCAATGTTCCTTCCAACTATAAATCTATGTATGATCAGTCCCTAACCCTTTTAGTTTTAAGTTAATTGTTGTTAATAACAGGATGGGTAATGGAAAATCAATCTGGTGCAGTTTAAGTCACTATTTGTATGTGGCTGAATTTAACCTGTAGTTCATTGATAATTGAGTAAGTAATGGAAAAGGATTATGTTTTAGAAGTATCTATTGAGCTAACCTTTTGGAAGATAAATTTTGTGCCAGTAGCAATTTTTGGTACAGTAGAACATGCTCATTTGCACACACAGAGAACCAAGTCACTCTGTCACATTTTAAAATGTAGTTCTTAAAGCGAGTTTTGCGTGTCCTGTTGGTAGGTAGCTTCTTTTTCTAGTAATAATGATTTTTTTGGTGTAATGAACTAAATTGTTTGCTGTTTACCAATCACTTAAAAGTGGTAGCATTTCACTTCTCTTTAGAGCAGGCTTTATAAATTTTTTAAATTACAAAAGATAAAATACCTTGTTAGCCTGACAAGTTTTTGAATTACATTTTCAATGTAGTTTGAAAAAGTAATACTACATAAAATCAGGATTCAGAAAAAACCAGTATCAGCATTTATTTAAATGGAATTAGCCAGATCTCATTTTCCCTGACTGGTTAGTTTTAAAGCATTTTTTGGGGTAGGAAAACATTTCTTGCATTTGAAAATACATCTAATAGAATTTATAAACATTCACAACTATGAATGAATGAATAATGTGCTCCCTTAAATAGAACTCCCATTCAAATTTAGAAACAATCTTTTGAAAGTGAAAATATGCCCCAGATGTTGCTGTTGTTTTGTTTTGTTTTTCATTTTAAATTTGATAAATTAAGTTGGTTTGACAAATATTTATAACAGGTATATAAATGACACTGTTTAAAGTTTACAAAGTTATGGTCTATAGTGGGGGTATTTTGCCCCCCTCTTCCAATTCAGCTGACACAATTAAAATAAGAGACAGATAATACAAGTAACGAAAATGAACATATTAATGAAGTACAGAGACTCCTCCACACATGCCCTATTATCCCTTTAAGAAGTGTAAAAAAAGCTCCTCTGATTGCATTGGAAGGGCAGATTGGCAGTGGCCTGCCAAACCCTGGAAATGGTAGAATAATGAAGGAGTTTGAGGCAAGGGGAAATTTCTTGTGCCTCTACTAGAATGTGGGGTGGGGGTTGGGGGGGGAAGTTTCTCTTCCTCTCTACACATCCTCCCATCGCCTGTGAGCTGTGATGTCTTGCTGAAGAGCTACTAAGCCAGTAAGAGACATATATCCTTCTCCAGGGAGATAGAGAGAGGCTGTATTCAAGCCTGAAGCAGCTTCGATGAGCGTGACTTATGGTAATAGAGAACAGAGCCAATTGGATGTAAGAGTACTAGCTCTGGTAATCACGAGTCAGGCTTCAGAGAGCATTCCTAGGGAATCCAGTTGTTTTTGTTGCGTACCTGTCTAGCAGAGATGCTATACTCAGTGGCAGGCAGCATGAGGACACCAAGAGAAGAGAAAGAATATTATTGGGAATCTGAGGTATCAGAGGTTTGAAATGCCTTTGCTACATGATCCCCTACATGGGTGCCTTACTACTGGTGTATTCTAAGTATGTGTTCACTTTTCCCCACTGACATTGTATGTATTTGTGGAAGGAAGCACCTTAAATTTATGGGGAAAGTACTGTATAGCTGTTGTTCTTACTATACACTTTTGGTTTCCAGTTGAGCCTAACAAAGGTAGATTTACTGGTTGGGGCTTGTGAACAGGCCCATATAGTCACTCCCTTGGGGACCCAACCTACCAACCTGTGAGTACCAAGTCAGGAAGGTAGCTCAGAGGGCATGCTACATGTGACTACTTTCACAGGTTCTAAGTTACTTTGTGGGCCTCTATTTATTTATATCCTTCAAAAGCCCCAACCAATGAACCTACCTTTGTTAGACAATTAGCTCAATTGCAAACCAAAACTGTATAGTAAGAACAGCAGTTACCTAAGTATACCATGTAAAAATTAAGAGTTAAAAGATGAAAACTAGAGACTGTATGGAAGATAGATAATTCTAAATTGATTCTATCCTAGTAACCAGCAGCCACTCCTCATCCCCCCCAAACAAAAAATGATTCCAGAATGTTCTACAAAATTATTTTCACACCTTAGACATTATCATGGGTGGAATCAATCTTTGTTAAATGACTGAGTTTCTCAGTTTTACCCAGAGAAGGAGCAGAAGGCAGAGTGACACAGTTGAAAGATTTTAAATGTTTGAGGATTTTATTATTAGTCACTTTCAAAAAAAAAAAAATACATAACAAGACGTTGTTAAAGTCACTTTGTCACAAAGGAAAAAAATATCAAAAAGCAGTGATTCCAAGAAGTTTGGTATAAAATAAGTTTTGAGTTGAAGCAATATTGTAGTCATTGTATAATCAGGCATAAGTGATGCTTTTACCCTGGAGTAGGTCAAAGGGATGTTTTTGAAAGTACTTTCTAAAAATTTAGTAGTTCTGTTAAGTAATAGGATGGGTTGTCTTTCATAAGTAGTAATCTCCCCAACACAAATTAGTCAGAGACTAGTTGGTCACCTGATGAATTTTCTAAAGGGGATTCCTGCATTAAGTGGAAGGTTGAATATTTAGTCATTAGACGCCATTTAGGCTTTTCTAATTCTACACCTAACATATCAATAAATGCTTAACACTTTTTATGGTAACAGAATTGTAAAAATTGAAATACATGAATGTAGTGGAATCTTACTGTATGAAATGATGAATATTAAAAATTCAGAGAAGAATGAGAAGATTTAGATGAGATGATACAGAATAAAGTAAGAAGAACAAGGAAAACAGTATGCTCAGTTTCTACAGTATTGTAAATGGAATGACACCCCCACCAAAAAAACAAACAAACAACTGAATGCTAATTATAATGATCAAGCTTGGCCAAGAAGAAGAGTTAAGAAGAAGCGCTTCTTCCCCTTCTTTGCAGAAGTGAGGGAATTGGGGTGTAGAATATGGCATATGTTGTCGGGCATGGTTGATGTGCTGGTTGCTTTTACTGAACTGCTTTTTACTTCTTTTTCAAGCTTTGTTAACAGGAGGAGCCATAATAAGGAAAACACAGAGATTTAAAAAGATACCAGTGAAAATAGGCTTATGGATATAGGAACTGAACCTGTGATTTCATTGATATGAGGAACTCCTGGCTGGGTCTGGTAATTCCTTCTGTCATTGCAGGATGGCATCTTTTCTTCAACTTAATAAAATAAGTTTTAAAAATTGTTTTAGTGGAAGGAGTGTTTATAAGCTTTTTTTTTTTAAGTGTACCAAGTTCTTCTGAACATTTTATGTAGGACATCGTTAAAGCTGGGTCTGTATGTATAATATTTGCAGTCACAGAAGCGCAATCTTCTGAACTCTGAAAGTCAGCTGGAATTTATTTAGTGCCTACCACATAGCTACTGTACTAAGTTGTTATCTCAAATGAAACAATATTTGCAAAGTGCTTCTTAGCATAGTGCTAAGTAGGCACTTAGTAGGCACTCAATGAATTCACATTCCCTTCCCCTCTAAGTACTGAATATCTTTACCATCCAAGTCAGACATTATTCACATTATTTGTTTCAAGGTCTATGGGGAACCCACTACTTCAGAAAGTTTGCATTGCTGATATATAGTTCTAGCACTAATCAAGCTGTAATAAAGATTTCATAGCCATAAAAGAACCTTATAACAAAACTTACAATTCACTGTGAGAGCTTGAAATGCATTGGTCACTGAAATTCAATCATTGGAATTCAAACAGTAAGGCTGGAGTTATAGATAGGGACCTTGAAGGTGCCTTCCTTACCTGTAGTTTGACTTTTTTGGGGAGGGGGCAATTGGGGTTAAGTGACTTGCCCAGGGTCACACGACTAGTAGGTGATAAGTGTTTGGTCTGAGGCTAGATTTGAACTCAGGTCCTCCTGATTTCAGGGCCAGTGCTCTATCCACTGCACCACCTAGCTGCCCCTGTAGTTTATCTTCTTTGGGAGATGAGAATTTTTCAGCTTTTATACCCATGAAAGTTTTTTTTTTTTAATATGTTGTCTTGAGAAAATCAGTGCTACTAAGGTTTATCAATGTATGAAGTCAGAATTTCAGAACCAGAGAGAGCCTTAGAAATCATGTAAACTACTCTTTTTTTTTTGTTTGTTTTTTTGTTTTTTTGTTTTAAATTGATGAGGTGCCTAGTAAGATTTGATAGCAGTCCAAATGAAAATGTTGATCTATTGGCAAAATCACATTTTGATAAGTATTTCAATTCATAGTTTTTAAACCAAAGTGCTAAAATAATCATCCAGTCATTGAATGTTTTAAGTTCAAGGTACCTTGAAAAATCATCTTATCTTTGCCCTTCTTGCCAAGGCCAATCCCTATAGAAGGTGCGGCCGATAGAGTGCTGGACCTGGAACCAGGAAGACCTGAGTTCAAATCCAACCTCAGGTATTTATTAGATATATGACCATCATTTAATCTCTGTCTGCCTCAGGTTCTCCAACTGTGAAATGGGGATGCTAATAATAGCACCTACCCTCCAAGGTTGTTGTGAGGATCAAATGAGATATTTGTACAATTCTTAGCATACTGCCTAGCACATTGTAGGTGCTTAAAAATGCTTATTTCTTTCCTTCCCCTGTATGTCCTTGATCCTATCCCCTCCCATTTTCTCCAGCAGAATTGCAACCTTAATCTTATTTTCATTCTTTCCCTAATCCTCAAACTCTCCCAATCTATTGGTTCCTTCCTTGCTGCCTTCAAACATACCTTTTTCCTCCATTTTTTAAAAAAAAAAAAAACCTTGATTAGATCTTGCTATCACCTCAAGCTATTATCTGATATCCCTCCTCCCTTTCTCAGCCAAACTCCTAGAAAATGCTATGTTCATTGCCTTTATTTCCTGTCCTTTCATTCAACTTCCTGCGTCAGATTTCCAACTCTTCCCCCAACTGAAATTGCTCTCTCCAAAGTTATAATTGCCAGAGCTGATGATCTTTCTCAGTTCTCATCCTTTTCAACTTCTCTACTTCATTTTAATTGTTGAGCACCCCATTTGGGGTGATCTCTTTGAGTTTTTGTGACACTTTACCCTCCTGGTTCTTCTCCTGCCTAACTACTCCTCTATCTCCTTTGCTGGCTTATGATCCATAACATGCCTCCCAAATGTAAGAGCTTCCCAGAGCTCTGTCCTGGGCTCTTTTTTCTTTTTATACCAGATTCTTAACTTTTTTTGTGTCATGGGTCCTTTGGCAGCCTGTGGACCCCTTTTCAGAATGTTTTTACATGCATAAAATAAAATACATAGGATTACTGAGGAAGGCAATTATGTTGAAATAAAGGTATAATTTTTCCTACTCAAGTTCAAAACCCCCCTGAAATCCATGAACCTCAGGTTAAAAACCCCTACTCTACCCTGTCGCTCTTGGTGACCTCAGCAACTTCCATGGCTTTAATTAAGATCTCTAGGCAGATGACTCACAAATCTGTATATCAAATCCTAATCTCTTCTTTGAGCTACATCACCAATTGCCTATTAGACATTACAATCTGAATGTCCTAAAGACATCTCAAACTCAATGTGTCCAAAACAGAACTCATTTTCTTTCTCCTCTAAACCCACCAGTCTTCCAAATATTCTGATTTCTGTTGAAAGTACCACAGTTTTTCTAGTGTCCCAGGTCCCTAAACTTGGTATTAACCTCACCTCCTCAGTTTTCCTCACTCAATTTATCTAGTTAGTTGCCAAATCTTGCCATTCATTTTTATCTCCACACCATCACTGACATTTGACCTCTTCTTTCCACTCATACAGCTACCACCTTAGCTTAGGCCCTCATCACCTTAGGCCTACATTATGGCAAAGGCCTCCACATTGTTCTTCTCTACCTCAAGTCAGACTCCACTGTAGGTAATGCCGCACAATGCTGCCAAAGGAATTTCCTACAGATGCAGATATTTCTTTTAGCATAAAATAGAAATTCCTCCTTTTAGATTTTAAAACCCTTCATAGCCTATCTCCAACCTCTCTTTCCAGGCTTGTGGAATAGTATTTTCCTCCTATACTTTGTGATCTGGCTAGCCTGTATTCCTCAGACATGACACTCCATGTCTTGTCTCTGTCCCTGTCCACTGACCATTCCCCCATGTCCACAATGCTCCCACCCCCCACTCCAAATCCTTCTATTCCGTCAAGATGAGTCCAAGCATCAGTACCTACATGTAGTCTTTCCTGAGCCTCACAATTGCTAGGACTCTCTCACTAACTACTTTGTACTTATTTGTGTTCTTTGGATATTCTATGTATACTTACATATGTATTTGTTGTCTCAGAGAAGGAATTAATTCTTCCTTCTTTATGTCTCCAGCTCCTAGCACTGTGCTTAGCATATAGTTAAATACTTAATAAATTCTTATTGATTGAGTTATCCTTTTGCCTTGAGACAAGACAGTATTCATACCTTTTCCTCCAAATCTCTCTCTCTTTTAAAAAGCATTTTTGAGACCATAATATTCTTTCTGACAACATACCCTTTTCACAGCCATTGCAATCAGAAGGTTTTTTTCTAATGTCTACCTTAAATTCCTTGGATTTACTGATAGCTAACAATTATATATCATTTTATAGTTTTCCAGTATGTTTATTTGAACCGCACAGACACCTCTGTGAAGTAGGTTAGTCCACGTATTATTATCCATATGGATTTGTAGTCAGGAACCTTGGTTAGAATCTTAGCTCCGCTACTTCATATATGTTGTGACCTTTGGTAGGTCACTTAATGTTTTGGGGCCTCAGTTTCTTCATATGTAAAATGAGGGAGTTGGACCTAATGATCTGTAAAGGCCCTTGCATTTCTAAAGTCTATCATCCAATGATGAGGAAAATGAGAAACAAAGAAGTTAAGAGATTTTTCCACAATCATACCTATAGTAAGTGATTGAAATGAGGCAGCTGGTGGCACAGTGGATACAGTGTTGGACCTGTTGTCAGGAAGACCTGAGTTTAAATCCAGCCTCATTTACTATCTATGTAACTGTGCACAAGCCACTTAACCTCTGCCTGCCTTAGTTTCCTCATCTGTAAAACTTGGATAATAATAACACCTCCCTTTCAGGATCATTGTGAGAATCAAATTATATAATATTTGTAAAGTACTATGCAAATGTTCAAGTGCTATATAAATCCTAGCTAGCTAACTAACAAAATTGGCCCTAAAACCATGTCAATTATGTCTTCAGTCTCCAAATAGAACAAACCAGGAGAATGTTTTTAGTAAAATAATACTGAGGACATAGGAAGAAAGATGGAAATTATAGGGGATAACAACTTTTAAAACAGATTTTATAAGGAACTGAAACAACTAGAAGAAAACCACACTACAATTGGAACTTAGGTCAGATCCCTTAAAAAAGAGAATAAGTGAGTATGGTTATGAGGTCTTATGGGGAGGGATAAGATCAGAAAAGTCAAAACAGGAAATGAGTCAAGTGACAAAAGACATGGGGTAGGGGGAGTGAGGAACCTTTATACAAGAAATAAGAAATAAAAGAAAAAATTTTGCCTTTTTAGGTAGTGAAGGAAAGTTTATACTTGATGGTACCAAATAGGTAGAGACTTGATAGCTTTTTGTTTGTTTTAACTTCAGTCTTTGCCAAAAACTGTTGTCACCTGGAAATACAAAATGCCGTGGAGATTAGAAGCATATAACTAGGAGGAGGAAAAAAAAAATAGGGCTTCCATATAAGAAAGGACCGAGATATTAACTCACCAAACTTTTAAAAAGTCAAATTCATACTAAATAAAATGGGTGTGTGTATGTGCGTGTGTGTGTGTAATATCAAAAAGTATTTATTAAGCACTTACTATTTGCAGGACATTGTGTTCATTGTTAGAGATACAAAGAAAAATTGATAATAGTCCTTGTCTTTGAGGAGCTTATGTTCTAATGGAGGAAACACAAACATAAAGCACAATTATTTTCTGTTTGTCCAGATTGTTTTTATTTATCCTGGACAAGTTGCTCAGGTAAGGACAATAATAAAATACTGAATGATGTGATAAAAGATGAATAGGCATGCCTTATATTTAAGCGATACTTGACAGTTTATCAGTACTTTTACATGTTTTACCTTGTTTCTGACAAATTCTATAGAGATCTACAAAGTAGGTATATTCCTTTATATTTGAGAAAACAATCTCAGACAGAGCTAATAATTTGCTAAAAGCTGTTAACATATGTAGTGAATGGTAAAACCAGGACTAGAGCTCGAGTCTTCTTACGACTAGTCTTAGCACTCTTTCCACAATGGCACATTGCCTCTCTCTAAGCTACAGACAAACACAGATTCATAGTCTTAGAGCTGGAAGGCACTGTACTCCTTAAAGGTCATGTACTAAATGACCTCTTTCAGTTCTTATCCCTTTCTGTTGTAAATCTATTTTTCTATGATCTTATCAACCTCCCACACAATGTAGGCATTTCTTCTACAGTATCATTGATGATTTAAATTAGTGAAATTTGTTAAAAGACCTCTAGTAACTTTTTTTGGTGTATTTCATATTTTAGGTTGAGATTCCACCTCTACTCACACAATGTATTCCCAGAGGGCCCAGATACAAAGATTAAATCAAGCAATCAAAAGTGTAAACTAGATGTGAATAAGTCTTAAATTAGTTTGAAAGGATTACAGAGTTTTGACCTTTGGATAAAGGAAAATGTAGGAAATATCTTGTCTACGGCAGAAAAAAAAATCAATCATAATCCTAGCCCCATGCATAAAAATAGCAATCAGCTCAACCTGTGAATGAGTCAACCTGTAAACCGGTCTACTGGTGGAATAATTTCCAGTTCAAAGTATTTCTGTTTGAGGGTTGGGGTGAAGTCCCAGAGAAGGAATCACTCCTGGAAGGGATGGAAAAGAATAATCTCGTTAAAGAAATATGAGAAGAAAGTTTCATTGTAGGCATAGAGGAGAACCTTCAGAGAGGTAGAGGAGAGCAGGGTTAGTTTAGGAAATAGCTAGCAGGAGAATTTGGCTGTATGGTGGATAAGTGGGTATTAAGATTGGAATGGCAGGTTGGAGCCAGATTTTGGAGAGTCTTAATTATCGGACTAAGATATTTATATATCCTGTAGGTAGTAAGTAGCTACTAAAGATTTTGGTGCGCAGGTATGGTTAGATTGGTTAGATCTCGTGCTTAGATCTCAAACATAGTATTAGTTTATTTTGGCTACTATGTGAAGGATGGATTGGTGAAAAGAGAGATTAGAAGTAGAGGGATCAAGTTAGAAACTATTCCAGTAGTTTAGGCTAGAAATGATAAAGGCCTGAAGTAGGATGTGGAGGTTTGAATGGAGAGATATAGGAGCTATTATCTCATAGGTAGAATTAATAGGACTTGGTAACTGTGGTAGGTAAGGGAGAGAGAAGAGTCAAGGATGACAAAGGTTTTGAGCCTGAGTAATTGGGAGAAGCTTAAAGTATTTTGGCCACATAATGAGAAGACAGGACTCCTTGGAAAAGACCCTGATGTTGGGAAAGATTGAAGGCAAAAGGGAAAGGGGATTGCAGAGAATGAGATGGATAGATAGTATCATGGAAACAATGAATATGAATTTGAACAGACTTTGAGAGATAGTGGAGGACAGAAGGACCTTGTGTGCTATGGTCCGTATGGTCACGAAGAATCAGACAACTGAACAAGAAGACTAGGAGAATGATTGTGCCCTTAAAAGAAATCAATTGGGAAGAGAAGCAGGTTTTAAAGGAAGATGATGAGTTCAGTTTTGAATAGAGAATAAGTTTCAATCAAAGACTTTAGATTAAGAACTGAAAAGTCTTTGGATGAATGGGAGTGACTTAACAGGAAGAGTTCCATTTGCTAAAGAAAATTGGTCATGCCTTGTGGGTCCTCGAAAAATAGAAAACCAGTTCTGAACCCACAAGACTTGAACATGTTGGAGGAGGGACTTTGAGGGTCTGGCCCAGGAAAAGAAAGAGTGGGTACATTCAGAGCTGGTTTAGCACCAGAAGCCCAGCAATAGGACAAAGGAGAAAGAAAGTTGGATTGAGGCCCATCAGACTTAGAGGCACTGCTACCATTGTACTTACCTCTTCAAAGACTGAGAGACATTCTGAGAAATGATCTGCTCTTTGTCCCACTTCTCATGTCAGTCCACTAGCAGACACTGTAGTCTACTATGCTGCTTATTTATCCAAACATTTCTGATAAGCGTATTTTTCGAGAACCACAAAGAGGCCAGGGTTTAACTGGAGATTAATATAAATGTAAGTTAAGACAAAGAAACTGCCTGAACGTTGGGAGTTTTCCTAATTTGGGACTTGGAATGATTTTGATTGTACTCATAACTTTTTATCCAATATAAACTCCCTAAAGCTGCAGAGGAGGCAACCACATGGACATTTAATTCCTTAGACTTAAAGTATACTAATTATTGTAAAAGGTGTTACCTAAGTACTTGATGCTGTGTGGTAAACTGAGACCTGGTATAATCATGGTAGATTCCAAATTAGGTTCTTACATTAATATATTAATGATCTGTGATTTTATTTGTGAGAACACCTTCCACTGTCCTATTGCAGATCTCAGCTACTCTGTAACTTACTAGTTAAGTCTTGCCTGAGGCTCAGAAAGGTTTAGTGATATGTTTGTGGTCTCACAGCTAATCAGTGTCATAGGTCAGACTTGAACCTAATCCTTGCTGACTCTTAGGTCATCACTCTTTGTAATAATAATAATAGCTCATAGCAAGGGAGGTAGGTACTATTATCATCCCCTCTTATAGATGGGGAAACTGAGGCAGAAGTTAAGTGACTTGCCCAGGATCACATAGATCTGAGATCATATTTGAACTCCCGTCTTCCTGATTCTAGGCCAGACATTCTATGCATTATGCAACCTAGCTGCCTCATTATGCTAGTATTGCCTCTCATACCGATTGTATGATAAATGTATAAATAGGAATAGGGACTAGACCCCAGATTTCATTGTTGTAGGTAACTTCAAGATAAAAAAAATCCCTATACCAGGCTTTTATTTAAAATATAAAATATCTATATTGAAGGTATTGAATGTTTGTAAATTTTGTTGCTGATTTTTTTCATAGTTTTAAGTAAATCCTTAATCTACCTCTAACTTTGTCTATAAATTTGGAGTAGTAATATATGACAATCGCATTGCTTTCATAGGGGACAATGCTTTAAAAGTTTTATTTTCTATTTTTGGTAGGATAGTCAGTCAAACATTCATTAATTGTCTACTGTGTGCCAGGCACTGTGCTTAGTGCTACATTTATAAAGAAAGGCAAAATACAGTCCCTGCTTTTATAAGGAGTTCACAGTCTGGTGGAGGAGACAACATGTAAACAACTAGGTACAAACAAGCTATATACAGGATAAATTGGAGATAATTTACAGAGAAATGGCTTTGGAATCAAAGAGGATTGGAAAGACTTCCTGTAAAAGATAGAGTTTTAGTTGGGACTTGAAGGAAGCCAGGAGGTAGAGATGAAGAGGGAGAGCATTGCAGGCATGGGGAATAGCCAGTGAAAATGCACTGGGAGATGGGAGTATCTTGTTTGGGGAACAGCAAGATCAGTGTCACTGGATGTATGTATATGTGTGCACGTTGAGGGAAAGGGGAGGTTATATAAGGTGTAAGAAGACTAGAGGAGCGGGGTGGTTGGTTATGTGAAGGGTTCTGAATGCTAAACAGGATTTTGTATTTGACCCTGGCAGCCATAAGGAGCCCCTGCAGTTTATTGAAGGGAAGTGATACGGTCAGACCTGCACTTTAGGAGGATAATTTTGACAGCTAATTGGAGGGATGGACTAGAGTGGAGAGAAATTTGTGACAGGCTATTGCAGTAGTCTGGGTATGAGGAAATGAGGCCCTGCACCAGGGTGGTGATAGTGTCAGAAGAGAGAAGGGAGTATATCTGAGAGATGTTACAAAGATAGAATCAACAGGCCTTGGCAGCCGATTGGATTTGGTGGGGTGAGGGATAGTGAGGAGTCAAGGATTCTCCGATAGTGCCACCCACTTAACAGTCTAGTAATAATGTGCTTCTTTGTACTTAACTAGACTGGTCATTGAAAAACAAACATAATCTATTGTTGCCTTCTTTATAGGCTAGAGCATTGGACTGAATCTAATAAAATGAAATTCAGTACAGATAAGTGAAACTTGGGTACAAAAAAATCAACTTCACAAGTGCAAGTCAGAGTGGTATAGTTGGACAGCAGTTATTCTGAAAAAGATCTAGGGTTTTTTGTGGACTGCAAGTTTGATAGAAATCAGCAGTGAAATGTCCCAGCCAAAAAAAAAGCTAATGTGAGCGTGGACTTCATTAAGAGGAATGTAACTCCCCGGGATAGGGAGGTGGTAGTTCCACTGTACTATGCCTCCATAATAACTCATCTGTCTTCATTCACAGTTGGAATGTCTGCAGGAGGGCAGGTGGATGGTCCTGAGTCCATGTCTTATTAGGATGCAATGAAGGAACTGGAGATATTTATCCTAGAGAAGACTCAGGGAAGACATGATAGTTGTCTTCAAGTAGTTGAAGGGCTGTGTTGTGGAGGGGAATTATGTTTTCTCTGTTTGGCTCCAACGTGCAGAACCAGGAGCAATAGAATAGAAATTATAGAGAGACTATTGTAGGAAGATGTCAGGAAGGACTTCCTAACAGAGCTGTCCAAAAATCGAGTAGGCAGCTTTGCTGGGGGGGGGGGTTCCCCCACCTTGGAGGTTGTTTGAGCTGAAGCTGACCACTTGATGAGTCTGTTACAGTGGAGATTCCTCTTGTGTACAACCAGGTGACCTCTGAGGTCCCTTCCAACTCTCACCATGCTCATAGCCTTCCTAGTGTGGGACAGTCTGCCAAAGATCACACTCTACTGGTGTAGCTTTTGGTAACCCAAGGTCATCTCTGTGCCATGATGAGGCATCAGAATAGGATTTTCATAGTAGGACATTTATTTACACTTCTAAACTGTTTTACTCTTAATGTCAGTTGTGGTGATGGCATCTCAGCTTTTCTGCTTACTGTTGGATTTCACACATCAACCTGTATTAGAAGTGCTAATGCAGGAAAATCAGTAATCCCTGTTATCCTGATAAAATTATACAATTGTAAAGCGTAGACCACCACAATCCAAATTACAGGTGACCCAAGGGCAGTAGAAAAAACATGGTAGATTGAAGTGTGCTGCAGCAGGTTCCTATTTCATTCAACAAACATTTATTAAGCACCTGCTCTGTTCAAGGCACTCTGCTAGGTAGTAGAAATACAAAGATAAGCATGAAAAGTAATCCCTGAATTCAAGGAGCTGACATTGTACTGGAGGATACAGTATATATATATAGATCAGCAGATGTAAGCAAATTTGAAGGGAAAGAACATGAACAACTTGGGGAATTAAGGAAGTATAGGAGATAGTGCCTGAAAGAAGCTCAGATTCTGAGAGGTGGATGTGAGGACAGGGTGCATTCCAGGAATGGGAGACAGCTTCTGTGAAGACATAGAAATGGAAGATAGGATACTGAGTTTGGGAAGCAGCAAGTAAACCAATTTGGGTAAGAAATAGACTCATTGAAGCAGAGTAATGACTCACATGTGAGGAATGCTAGACATGTGCCACCTGCAAAGGAAGTGGCGTAGTTATGTAGCAAAAATATAGAACAATAAATGGACAGCCTGAGCATTCCACTTACAGAGTATTAAAACACTTCCAGCCCATTTGGATCAATCTTCCACAGACTTTTTACAGAAAGACGTAGATAAGAATCACCTGCTGAAAAAGGGTGGCTATTCAGGTTGTGATCTACACTGGTAGGTACTCATCTTGATGAGATTATAGATCTATTAAAATATCCAAGTAATTCCTGTGCTGGGCTGACTCATGACTACATAGTGTTCACAAATGTGCATGGAGGAGTACGATTAGATAACAATTGTTCTGAAAAAGACTGGCCCTTGGCAGATTATTTTTTCTAGTCTTAAATTTCTGGATTTGAGCTGTCTATATAGCAAAGTAAGCCAGCAAGAGGGAATAATGTAAATAGGTCAAGTGATTTTCATTTATTTATAGCAATCAGAAAAGCCAAATGATCAGAGTTTCTTTGACCCATAACGAGGGATTTACTATCCTTCTTTCACTTTTCCTTTTAGAATAAACAATCTCCTGTCACCTCCTAGAAATATTTGGAACTATAGGGCAATATTGTCCTTATTACCCTGCAATCCAAGGTATGGGCCAAATTCCCTTATAACAAATACAGTTGCAACCAAAGTTACCCTATGGGTAAACATTCCCCAGGTCTGACTAGCATGATATTTATTTCAAACAACATTCAATACTACAAAATTCCTTTATAACAAAAGGCTTGGGCATACAATCTCTTAGTTTATCATTAGCAAGATTCAACTACATACTATGGCACTATTGTCATTTCATAAAGGAGAGGACTCCTGGATTCTGACCAGCTTTTTGCTACTATAAAGTTTTGCTTTGACTAGAGACCTCTGTTGGCTCATAAGACCACAACAATAGTCAACCAGTTATGACAGAACAAAAATAGGCCCATAGGCTAAACTAAGAAAGATGTGGGTGACTACCCTACTTCCAAAAGTTCAATTCCCACATACTTTATTTTTAGATGATTTAATAAGTCTTAGTAAATTCTTCATTTCCAGATCCTTCTCTCTGACTAACACTATAAAGAAAGGAACTGAGCCATGTGATTTCCTTTAATGTACCATGAACATTATTATAAGCATTATAGATGATGTGATCTACCAACTCTGGAAAGTCCATCGTTGATTGGAGAGGATGACATATTTCTGAATTGCCTAACCTGATAGAAAGCTATTGGCTAACAATTTATTGCATAAAGAAATTTCACTCAGGAATGCATTTATCATTCTGAAATCTCTGTTTCTATTTCACAGTAACAAAATACAAAAAGAATATTAGCAGGAAGAAGAATGCAGAAAGGAGACAGTACATTTCATAACAAAAGTAGAGATATTTGTTGTCTATTTCAAGTTGGTTCCCTAAGTTATTTTGATAAAATGTGCAATCTATGTCATGAATTATATCAATAAAAATATTTACTTAACCATGTGGTAACTCCCTTTTAACATTAAAAATTATTTCCACATGAGCCTCCACAAATAAAAATCAATATTTTCATCCAGTTTGTCACCTCTATCAGGTATGGAGGCTATGTTTGTTTTGAACTGGATATTGGGAAGATATATCTACCGTTGTGATCATTTCGTCAGTAAAGACCACCAAATCAAATTGTAATTTAGATTTAAAAGAATTTATTTGGAGGTCCAAATTATCTGAATTGGCCATGTATCTCAATTACATTAACTGGATTCTATCCAGATTCCCATTTCATTTGAGTGATATGACTATACACTCTAACATGGCAACTTGCTGAGCAAGATGAAAAGCTGCTAAGGTACAGAAATATTAAGAAAGGCATAACTTCCAGGAATAGGGTGGGGATAGTCCCACTATTCTCTGCTCTTGTCAGACCTCATCTGTTGAAGTAAGAAAAAAAAAAGAATACAAGGGTGTTACTGGGATTTGTTTACCAGCTTTTACCATTATTTCCCTGATACTTAAATATAACATCAACCAGAAACTCAGAAGAATTTATTGCTTACTATCTTCATCCATGAAGTCAGCTAGGCAACATAGTAGATAAAGCACTGGGCGTGGAGTCAAAAAGATGCATCTTCCTGAGTTCAAATCTGGGCTCCGACCCTTTGTAGCTCTGTGACCCTGGGCAAGTCACTTACCCTGTTTGCCTCAGTTCCTTGTCTGTAAAATGAGCTAGAGAAGGAAATGGCAAACCACTCTAGTATCTCTACCAAGAAAACCCCATATGGGGTCATGAAGGGTCAGATACAGCTGGAATGACTGAACAACAACATCCTCATGCAATACATTAACAGTACTTCACTAAGAACTTTGGAAGAAAGCAAAGGAATTAGCTGTGTACGCCAGTAATCTGGGCCACGGACTGGCTTTTAAACCTGGTTGGAGAGAGGAAGAGACTGACTGAAGAATTTGCTATCTAGTTAGAGTATACAATAAATGAAGGGTTTAGTCGGGAGTTATGTCATCAGTTTGATGAGATTGTTGTGTCTAACTCTCCATAACCCCGTTTGGGGTTTTGTTGGCAAAGATACTGGAGTTATTTGTCATTTCCTTCTCCAAATCATTTTACGGAAGAGGAAACTGAGGCAAACAGTTAAATGGTTTGCCCAAGGCCATACAGCTGGTGAGTGTAAATGCTCACACATATTTTAACATTTGGCTTTTGAGAGCTGGTATGAGCCGGCAAGTCAATTTTTAATAGACAATCATGAGTCCTTTTGGGCAGTGAGGTGGCACAGTGGACAGAGTGCCAGTACTGGAGTCAGGAAGACTCATCTTCCTGAGTTCAAATCTGGTTTCAGACACTTTCTATCCGTGTGACCCTGGGCAACTCACTTAACCCTGGTTGTCTCAGTTTCCTCATCTGTAAAGTGATCTGGAGAAGGAAATGACAAATCAATTCTGTATCTTTGCCAAGAAAATATCAAATGGGGTCATGAAGAGCTGAACTGAAATGACTGAACAACATGAGTTCTTTATGTGTTTGCTCCATTTCCTTCTTGGTAAAATAAGACTGTCCTATACCCGATATTTATTGTTACTTTGAGCCCTTATGTGAGAGTTGAGAACACTTTTTCCCACATCTTTGGAAACCTAGACCTGAGCTATCTTTGAGCTATATTCTGAGATTTTCCAAAGACAACTCAAGTAAGGCAAAATGAGCCAAAGAGGTATGATTTGGAAAGCTTGTTCCAAGATTTGGCCTCCTTCACATAAACTCTGAGCTTGGGGTCCTAGGGCATAGGTCACTTATGGTGCAGGACAATATGTTAAGTACTATAAGAGAGGTATATACTGTTCCTGTTAGGGAAGGGAGGGAAGGGGAGGGGGGAGAGAGAGAGAGAGAGAGAGAGAGAGAGAGCAAGCTCATATCTCAATGTGATCATATCAGGGAAGTTTCATTAAAGAACTGATATTCGAACTGGTATGTGAAGGATGGCATTTAGATGAGAGATAAGGGGTATAGTATAAATAAATGTGGGAAGAAAGGAGAGCATGAAGCAGCAGTGGAAAGCAAGTTGGGGCCACATTGTGAAGGGCCTTGAATTCTAGGATGAAGAATTTGGGCTTGGCAGGAGAAAGCTGTACCTTTGAGTTGTATCTTCCTCCAGGCCACTTGCTGACTTTGGTTGTCTTCTAAGACTATCCTGGGCCCTTTCCTCTTCTGCCTCTATACTGTCTCCTTTGGTGATCTCAATTCCCATGGGCTCAATTATCTCCATGTAGATATTTCCCAGATTTATATAATAAGCCCTGTTATCTCTCTTAAACTACAGTCCCATGTCACCATTTGCCTTTTGGAAATCTTGAACTGTCTATCCTGTAGGCATTCCAAGTAAAGGAGATCAATCAAATCAGGGAAAGTGCTAAGGGATAGGATACATTCAAGGATTTGTGGGAGAATTGCCCTGCGGGAGATAGCACACTGATCAGATAATTAGGGTGGGGCCCAGATTTTTCATAGGCTTAAAAACCAATTTCACTTCCCTGCTTAGACTTATAGTAGTAGGAAATAGGAAGCCATTGAACAACTTGTTAATCAAGTCTTTAGCAGAAACCCACATTTTGTTTGTTTGCACCCACATTGTTTCAGTGAGCTGGGAAGTGAAATATACCTAGTAATTGTGTCATTGTCTCACTACTGATTAGGAAAAATGCTTTCCACCAAAACAGAAATCTCTCTTTGAAAAAAGTCAACTCAGAACAAAGATACTGTTACTTATGGTGCTGATGTGAGGACTTGCTTTAAGACCAGACATTTTATTTCCACCATTCTTTTTGGAATTGGAAGAAGGAAAATATAAGTTGATGGGTTCATCTGAATTGGCTTTAGCCTATGTACTGTACAAGAAAGATGCAAAACCACCTCCCCAAGATATGCTACCGTCTTGTTATCATGATTCAGGTCTGTATGCCCAGAATTTTCATGTGACTTGAGAACCCTTTCCTATCATTTAGCTACAGCATTTTATTTTAGAAGGAAAATGGTATTTTGCTGAACTGTAGGCTCAAGCCTTGTTATTTGATTCTATTAAAAATCACCATTCTTAAGGACTACTCATTTTTGTATGTGACATGCTCCCTAAGCTTAGAAGATATAAAGGACAATCAGGTTTGATCTTATAAATAGAATTGAGTAAGTGGATGAACTCACTTGGAGAAAGTTTTAGTCTTAATTCTTTTTAGTCCCTACAAGGAAAAGACTAAAGGATCAGGGTAACTAAACCTGAAGAGGAAAGCAAACATGAAGGGGAAAGTCAGGTTGATATGGATAAGATTTTATCATTTTTCTAGAATCCTGTGAGTAGCTATTATATTGAGGATGGTGCCCCAGCTGTTTTTTATCCCAATTCAAGATAAAACCAGGAAAAATAAGAATAAGGAAATAAAGAAGAGTTTCTGAAAGTGAAGGCTACTAAAATCTGGAATATGAGGCAGAGTGAGGAATTTCATTCTCCAAAAGTTTTTAAATTAAAAAGATTCTTGTCCATCTGAGATGATTTACAAATAGTCCCTGCCTACCTTCTTGTTGGTTGGTTTGGGGGGGGGAGAGAAAGAGCAAAGGGACAAGAGTGGACTAGACACATCATAGAATTTAGAGGTGGAAGTACATTGTAGATCATCTATTCCAACTCCATTTTACAGATCATAAAGCTGACATTTATATAGTGCTTCAACATTTGCAAGTCACCATATACACACATCTCACTTAATCCAGATGAGAAAACTAATCTAGAGAGGCAAATTACTTGCCCAAAGTTACATCACTGGAATAATATTTATTAAGGGCCACTATGTGCCAGGTAGTGTGCTAGACACTGGAAATACAAGTACAAAGAATGAAACAATCCCTACTAGCAAGAGCTTACTAGTGGGGAAGACAACAAATTGTAAATATGTACAGAATAAATATAAAGACAATAAATACAAGTAAATTATAAGGTAGTTAGCTTAGGAAGGAGAGCACTAGCAACTGTGGGGGAGAGGGGAGAAATCAGGAAAGGCTTCATGTAGAAGGTGATTACTTAAGCTGTGCATTGAAGAAAATAAATATTCAATATTCTTTTTAATCCCCAACACCATTCCCCTCAAAATCCCGTTTACCCATATGATTCTATGGAGACTGTCACAGAATCTGATAGAACATTTACAAACACTAACAGTCACATTTCCAATCAACAACTGAGCTCTTAGGAAACTAGGGAATTAATCAGTTATTTGCCTAAGCATAGCAGAGATGGTCCTAAATCAGAGAGTTTTAACTTAAAAAGTTTTCCACTTTATCATCTATAAAATGGAAGGCATCATTGGTGGGAATTAATGGCTAAATGTGAAAATTGTCTCCGTCAGTGACTGTTATTCACCATTTGTGATCAATAAGTATTATAGCTACAGCTAAGTTATAAGAACCAGCGAGTTTCCTTGGGTTTCCATTCTAATATTGCTTAAAGAGATCTTCAAGATAAATTCTACAGTTATAAACACAGGGATGAACATGGACGTAAATACGCAATTACTAAAAATCTTCTTTAAGGCCCTTGAATTGCAAAGAACAATAATCATATATGTAGATGGTGCCCCATCCCACATATTTATGGGTATATACACACACATATACATGCATACATAAATATATGTATATAATCAAATGAGATAATATTTGTAAAGAGCTTAACAGTGCTTAGCGTGTGGTAGGCACTTAATAAATGCTTATTCCCTTCCCTTCTCATATAAGATATAAGCATATGTATATGTGTGTATATATGTGTGTGTATACACATATATGTGTGATACAGACATCACCCCATGAGGACATAGTATGATTTTATCATCCCCATTTTATATATGAGGAAATTGGGGCTTAAGGCTAAATGACTTATATAAAGTCTCATAGCTATATAGGTGAGGAAGCAAAAAAAAAGAAGCAGAATGAATTTTCATACAGGTTCAAGTGTCAAGATGAGGATTTAGATCCAGTGTTCTTTCCTTTACTCCACATAGCCTGTTATAATGGAGCAGATGCAAATGAAGAGAGCCTCCGTCTTGTTTATAATCTAGCAAAGTGTGTCATGAAATCAAGAATATACAATAGGGCACTATGCTAATAAGCACCATGGAGATGGATACGTAGATAGAAAGATTTCCCTTTCTTGGCATCAGGTGCTTTTGTCAGTCATAAGCTCATCACTCTGGTATGCAGGTCACTGGGAATGAATTGAGTAGTATTTTCCTTGATTAAAGAGGAAACCTAGATATAGGGATGTCTTTTTTGAACTGCTGTCAGTTGGATCCTAGATACTCTTAATAGCAAAGACTGGTACAGCAGGAATCCTCCCTTACAAAGCATAATGTGGAATTTTAATGCTTCCTTTGAATTTATACCTTTTGGGCATGTGCGACAATATGATATTGAGGGCTGTTTAGACAGAGTCATCCATAGGATGCCAAAATTCAGGGATGTACTACTCACCCCTCTTCCCTGCTCTGTACTTTGAGGAGTTCTTAGGATACTAGTGCATTTTCAGATTCTCAAAGAGACTTCAGCTTTCTGGGGGTGAGGGAAAGGGGATGGAGAAGAGACTTTGCTAGTTGTTGCTAAAAGAAAAAAGTGTGTGTGTGTGTGTGTGTGTGTGTGTGTGTGTGAGGGAGAGATGACAAAGCTCTTTCCATATACAGTCTTTTCTTTTTAACACCAACACTGTCACTGTCATCCATCAAGACAAAGTGGTAGGACTGCTTGTTCACCCTTAGTACTTTGCCTCTCAGACAGTTCCTATTGAGAAATTTTCCCTTTCAAGCTTATGCTTGATATTAATTTTATTAACACTACTTTGCATTTATATAATACTTTACATATTCAGTCCTAACAATCCTTTCTTTTCTATCTCCTTCCCTCCCTCTTTCCTTCTTCCTTTCTTTCTCATTTCCCTATTTTGTCCAGGCTAGAAGTGGACCAGCTGCTACTCATGGGCCAATCCCACTGTTGAGGGGCTTGGGAGCTGTTACCTGGGCCACTTTGCCCTTCCTTAGGCAGCCTGGTACCCCGTCTTTATTCTCCCCTGCTTTGAGGACTCATCATATTAGTGCCTGACACTTAATTGGCTTAGCATACTGCAGCTCAGAACTCTCAAATTCAAACATGCCACCAACCTCAGCCTTCTAATAGCAAAGATTACTGGTGTACAATTCTATTAAGTGACCTATCCAAGGTAGGAGGTAGGACCTGAACCCAGTTTTTTTTCTTCCAAAATCAGGGCTCCAAAGAACTGTAATGACCAGTTTGGGAGGTTAAACTGACAGCAATTTCATGGGTTCTACAACCATAAGTAAAACTGAAGTTTGGTATGTTGGAAAGAGCCTATAGCAGAAGTTAGGAGACATGAGTTTGTCTTACCTCTGTGACTTAATAGCTATGTAACCTTAAAATCATTTAGGAATAAAGAGTTCTTGGACAACTCTTTTAACTTTTCTGAATCATTTGTAGTGGGAGGGGGTGGTTCAGGTGAGTCTGTTCAAATGAACAAAATTCCCCCAATCAATCTGATGAGATTACAGGTTATCAGTAATTTTAAGAATTTTATCAAATTGATGAATCCCCATTAAAACTAAAGGGACATAGGGAATCTTAGTGATTGACTAACTGAAAAATCAATTGTCCCATTTCGTGGGGTCTGTCTACTCTTTGTTTCTCAGCCCTTGAAAATTATTCATCATTTTCCCTTGTTTCTTCCAAGGTACAGCAAAGGATGGGAAGGGATTCTCTATCCTTCCCTCCCCCCACCCTCACAGTAGATAGCAATGAAGACTTAGAACAGCATCACGTGGCAATGAGAGACATGTGCTTACTTTCAGTCTGATAATGGAGGTCAAGCATGCTGTTCCTAGACCTTAACTTCCTATGTTAGAGAAGAGGGGATTTTGAATCCCCCTTGCAGTATGAACCCTGGAATCTTGCCTTCTAGCATACAAGGTAGTTTTCTAGGTAGTAACAGCTTTGAGGGTTGCCTTGTGGGTAACCCAAGATGTAAAGTTCCTGAGTTTGAAAGTCCAAGCCCTTGAACTTCTACAGAGATTTTTCTTGATGCATCCCATTTCTTGGAGAGAAAAAGAAGACAGTCCATGTGGTTCCTCCATGGTGTTCTATTTGGAAATGAAAATCAGAGATTCACTCAACAGCAGAAAGGGGTTGCTTGTTCATTAAGCTCCAAGGCATCTTCACTGGGGGAAAAGGACAAGTGATCAAAGTCGCAGGGTGGGTGCTGCCAGCCTTGAGAGATAATGTAGGACTCTGGGAAAGAGGCACTTGCCAAAAATGACAGTTTTCTTGATAGTATGCCCAAGTTCAGTTCCCTTCTGGGGGAGATTTTTTCCATGAATTCCTGTGAGTCTTCAGTACCTCATGCATTTTTGGTGAGGTAACATAAAAACTATCCCATAACCAAAAATTATATGTTATATTGAGTGCTTTGCAAGATTTGGGGACACCCAAGAAATAACTATACCTAAAGTTTTATCTTGTAAATTTTTCTGATTTAAGCCAGATGAAAGCAACAAGCTAAAGGAAGTTAAAGATGAGGCCTTGACTCCTTGGCTGCTTCTGGGCCAAATGTTACACATATACAAAATGAAAGGATCTCTGTGATCTTTTTAAGTGCCTGAATTTTGTGATTCCAAATAACTTAGAGCCAGTAAGTGACAGAGCTTGGCCAAGGTCAGACAGCTTTGACTTGAACCCAGCCCCTCTGACGTTCTGCTATACATTTCCTTCTCATCACACTACGTACCTACCCTAAGTCTACTTCCATATAGGTGTTGGGGAAACATGAGGTCCACCCAATGTAATTTGCCCAGGCCCAAACCTCCCTGCTTCTAGTCATGAGAATCAAATGATATTGTCCACTTTTCAGTCAGTTATAAGCATTTATTAAGCACCTACTAAGTGCCAGGCACTGTGCTAAGCACTGAGGATACAAAAAGAGGCAAAAGATAATTCTTGTACCCAAAGAGCTCATAATCTACTAGGAGAGACAACATGCAAACAAATATATACAAAGCAAATTATGTATATATGCATATATGTAATAAAATATATATTATATAATACATATGTTAAATAGGAAGTACTTAACAGAAGGAAAGCATTAGATTTAGAAGGAGTTGGGAAAGGCTTCCTGTAGGAGATGGGGTTTTAGTTGGGAAGCCAGGAGTTGGAGATGCAAAAATTTGAAGACCAGTCATCTTAACCCAAAGAAGTTGGATGGACTTTGTTTCCCAGCCAGTCAAAGTTGTATTGAGTACACACTATGGAGAAGGTGTGGGGATGGGCCTTTAGGGAGCTTTGACTGTGTTCTAACTTTAACAGTGCTTTGACTGAGCAGCTAGGTGGCACAGTGGATGGAGTACCAGGCCTGGAGTCAGGAAGACTCATCTTCATGAATTCAAATCTGGGTTCAGACACTTACTAGCTATGTGGCCTTGGGCAAGTCATTTAACCCTGTTTGCCTTAGTTTCCTCATCTGTAAAATGATCTGGAGAAGGAAATGGTAAATCACTCCAGTGTCTTTGCCAAGAAAACCTCAAAAAGGGGTAATGAAGAGTTGCACAAGACTGAAAAACAACTGAACAGAACTGTGCTGTCTGAGCACATGTGTGGTTCAATGCTAAATGTGCTGATGTTTGGAGAGGAGGAAGCAATCCTTGGTCCAGTGACTGTGTTTAATGGATGTCTACAGCCAGTGAAGATTGAGCACTGTGCTAGGAAGAGCTACCCACTCAGTAGACTTTAATAGCGAGGACAGTGGCTGCCCTCTCTCTTTCTAGAACATGTGTCAAGTAACTCCATCTCCCTGTACTTCCAGTAAGGGGTAAGGCAAAACTTAGGCATTCTTTTTCCCATCCTGACAGAAATGCAAAGCTGTTCACATGTGGCAGCCAACAATACGTAATGCCCTAGGTGAGCTTGAGACTGTATTACAAAGCCCTTAGCAGTCTCTTTTGCTTTATGTTTCTTTCCTGACCATAGATGACTGAACAGGAGTCTATAAATAGATGTTTCCAGCCTTGGAGGCAACTTTATATTAGTTTGACAGCCTGGGAACTCCTGGGTCCCCTGTTAGTGCCAATACACTTTGAGAGTAGCCCTAAGCAGTTAATGCAGTGCTTGGCAAAGATGATCACTAGCAGGAGGAGACCACTAGCTTGATTCTTGGCCTGGTTTGACAGAAAACATGGACCCGGAGAGATTTGTTTGTATAATGCAGGGCTGAGTCAAAGGTGAAATGCTGATTCAGCAGTTCCACAAAATGTCTCATGTTTTTTATGTTTTAAGCCTCAGGCTTTTAGGAGAGTATGGTAGGAATGTACCAGGGAATTCCCACCATTTTGATGACCACATGCCCCTCAGACTCCAACCCTCAATCCAAGAGGCTTGGAAATAACAGTTCCCTCCAAACCACCAGACCTACTTCCAGACCAGCCCCTCTTGACATCACTGAAGGAGAAATGGTGGGGAAGGGGCCCACCTTCCTCATCACCACAAGCTACAACTGCTAACCATTTGCAGTCAATAGATAGATGGACTCAAGAGCCTTGGGAATGGCAACCTCGCCTCATCACCCCTCCCTCCCAACCCACCTACCCACCAGACCACTGGTCCTGCTTTTAGCTTAGTCAAGTCCTTGTAGGGAAGAGGATGCCTACTTATATTCCACTTTCTACGTGCTAGTCACTGTGCTGAATGCTTTCAAATTATTTACAAAGTTACAACTCTTATCCCATTTGATCCTCACAACAACCCTGTGAAGTAGGTGCTGTTATTATCCCCATTTTACAGTTGAGAAAACAGAAGCAAACAGGTTTTTTTTCCTCATTCTTCCAGCCTGCTTCTTGATTTTAAAAGTTAGTTAGTTAGTGTTGAGTTCTGCTCACTGCCAGGGTGGGGGATGTCTGGCCTGGGCATTTGCTGCTTTCACAGCTCAATCCAGGAGCCTGCAAAATTTCACTGCTTTCAAAGTAGTGTGATCCAGGGAGATGTCTGTTCACTGCCCTCCTGGTGTGAGCTCTGACAATTCCTGACCCAGGTTGGGTCTGTTGGTTTAGGTGTGGTTCATTTCAGTAGATTGTTGCTGGATTCAGTCAAGGTTTGCCTGCTAAAAGGTTCTGCAGCTTCAGAGCCACCACACTACTGGCTTCACTTTGGTTTTGGTCCCTTTCCTCAGTTTTTCTACTGCAGGTTAGAACTAAATTGCTATCTGCTCCTGTGCTCAGAGCCTCCCAGCTAAGTTTATGCAATTTATTTTATCCTCAGTTGTCAGCTAGGACCCTCACAGTCATTTTCAGCTGCTTCCCTCTGCCCTGGATCTGTGACCTGGAACTGGGTAATGGACGACAGAGCTGTCAGATGGCAAATGTTCCTGTTCCCAGAGATAGTTCAGGGATCTCTTTCTACCCCGGTGCTTTATCTTGGTCTCTTTCCTGTCCCTGTGTTCTAGAATGCTTCTGGCTGGTCCCTCTGCTATTCCTGCCACCCCACTGTGCTGTGCTCTTGGCCAGCCCCCACCCCAGTGTCCATAGACCTCTCTGCCTATGTTGCCCTGGGCTGGAAAAATGACTCACTGTGACTTTTTCCTTGGCTTTCCTGATGAGAATGTAGTCTGCTGTTTTCTAGGTTCTTGTGGAGGTGTGTTAGGAGAGCTAGGAAAAGAAATGCTCACTCTTGCTTTGCCATCTAGACCCAAAGAGTAACCTCTTTACTTGCTTGTGACTTGCCCAGGGTCACACAGCTAGTAAATATCGGAGGCCAGATTTGAATTTAGGCCTTCCTGACCCCAGACCCAGTGTTCTATCTATTATAGCACCTAGCTGCCAATCATAGCCTTCAGACAGGGAGGTGACTTGTGTGGAGGAGGGTCCAGCTATCCTCACCACCTCACCTACTTCACCATCAGCTACCAGACACAGGACAAGTGGGCAACCTAGATGAAGCAGCAATGCACCCTGAGGGAGAGAGAGGGGGTAGTATATGCCAGGTAAGTTAAACCAGCACCTCCATCTTTGACTATCACATCCCTCGTACTCCAATGGAGACAGCCCAGCACATTGACCCCAGGACCAAGAGCCTTGGGAATAGCAAAACTTCTAGCCAGGTGCCTGTAGCCATCTACTTGGGAAACAATGCCAGTGGAGATGCAGCCTGGCAACTGCTTCTTCAGGTGCTACAGCTACTGAAGACCCAAAAAAGAAGGTAGTTGCCATCAAATAGCTCAATATCGGAAACTGACATGATTTTATCAGTGGCAATGATGTTAAACGAGAGGCCTTATCATGTGCTTTCTACTTCATCCTGAGGACCATTGGACCTTTCCATCTTGCTTACAACTGAAACCTTCCATGAATTGTCTCTCCCATTACGATGTGAACCCCTTGAGAACAGGAACTGTCTTACATTTTCGTTTTGTATCCTCAGCACTTAATATGGTATTTTTCACATATAATCACTTAATAGATGCTTTTTCATTTATTCATTCAGTTATTGCTCAGTATTATGAACTACTCACTTGTCTTTTGTGTAGAGGAAATAATCAGCTGTTCTGTATGTGATTTACAGTGTAAAGAGAGGGCCAGAACCCCATTTCCTGCTGGGCCCAGCAGCTGGTCTGTGTGTGCTTGCTACACCTAGAAGTCAACAGCGATGTGAAAGTCAATAGATTTATCCTGAGTGAAGCTTTTTCCCATCCTCTCTAACAGAAGAGTCTATAAGGGAAAGCCCAGCTCACCTAGATCAAACCAAGGATTTAGAACTACTGAGTCAAGCCTTAGGAAAGAGCCAGCATTTTAAATCTGTCCTCCTCATTCTCCCCTCAGATCTTTTCTTTGGTTGTTCAGTCAGCATCCAACATCTCTCACAAGCTCTTTCGTGAAGGTCATTCCATGGTGCTCACTGCAGTGTTACTTCTCACTACTCTTTTGTTGCACTTTTCATATAATTCTGACCCTGAGGTCTTTCAACTAGGCCCTTGTGTATCTTCCGATTATTATCTAACACTGTATGGTAACCCCAACAAGCTCTCCTTTCTGTGAATGTCAGCTACATTGAGTGCCTGTACCTTTCCTTACATTGATTCTATATTGCCTTACAGTGTTCTATATTGCCTTACCTTGTTCTCTAATCATTTCAGATATGTTAGTCTTGTCTCCCTAGTTAGATTTTTGAAATATTTACAGACAAGAGTCAAGAGTTTTATACTTCTTATTTATCCCCTATGATTCCTAGCACAATGCTGGGCACATAATGTATACTGTCCGGTAGGTGGATGTGATGACAAGATTTAAAAATGAACGTCTCTTTGAGAGTTTGGGTTTGATTTACCAATCTACCCGTGGTAGTTGCCAGTTTGGTAGATAGAAACACATGACACCCTATTGATTTGTATGAGTTTGACTCTCCTGAGAAATGTCTTAGAGGCTGTAATCACAGCTGTAGCACATTGCCTCAGAATTACGAGGTATGTGGCTAATGGGAAATGACTTCACAATACTGCATCTTCTAGTAATTCCGTGATGCTGTCATCAAACCAAAAGCACATGACTATTTGTAAGCTCGGTGTTCTTGAAAAAGAAATTTGATTCGACTATCACAGTGAGTGCTGGAAAACTAATCGCCCTGATCCAATAAAGGGGTCTAGCAGAATGGCATCATCAGGGAATGAGTGAGCCAGCCAGCTAGTACGTGGGCTGACTGGGGCTCTATTCTTCCATCACTTTTCTCCAATGAAAATTTAATGAGATGATGTTTTACAGCCAATATCTAATACCACTACCAGGTCACAAGTTTGATTGGAACCAATCAATAGAATTCATCATCCTAAAAGTAACTAGTGATTGCATGTTTATGAGAATTTAAATGTTTTCCCAATCTGAGACCAGTTTCTGAAGCTTAGCATGTGTCAGCCTTCAGGATATAGAATTTATTTGAAAATGTAACTGAAGCCTGTAAAGAGCAAGGGCAGGGAGGAGGGAGAGGGGAGGGAAGAGGAATGTATATTTCAATCCAAAGGGGAAAGGGACAATGATCTTTTTGTTTCTTTTCAAAGTCTCCATATTTTCTAAATTTTAAAATTGCAGCAGCCCTTTTCTTTGAAACAAGGCTTATCTGTGTTTTTTTTTAAGTAAGCTATAATGAATTATTCTAAATAAGATTTATGAGTATCTTTCAAACTCTTCAGGATGAATCCAAATTGAGCTGTATAAGATAATAAACCTTGAAAGGATGGGTGGAGGTGAAGGAAATTAAACTATTTCTCATTATTCATTGCTAGCAATCCATTTTCTTTTGATGGCAGAAAGTGTCTTTAAAGAACATAGATTTTCAGGTTAAATTATTTACATTCTGAACAGGCATTTGTTTAAGGGCTTTTTGTGGCAGAGGTAAGACTTGAGAGTTATTTTTTTCAGAAAACAGGTGGGAAATTCAGGGGGAAATCACCAATTGACCCTGGTTGGCTGGTGAAAGGACGTGGGTTTTCAAGAGAATGTGGCAGGCATTTAATGCTTGATGGGGGTGGATGGAGAAAGATCACCTGTGTTTCACTTCTCCCTTTATTCATACAAACCCAATATTTTTATCTAGGTGAAAAGACCAGATTAGAAATTATTTTAAAACATCCAGCACTTTTTTTTTTGATTGGAGGGAGGAGTCTCACCTTTTGCCTTAATGGGGGAAGGGGTAGAGGTATGAAAATGAGCATCATATCTTTTTAGCACCAGCCAATTAAGCTATTTGGGATAGTGGATTAAGTGTTGGACTGGAAGTCAGCAAGACCTGGGTTTAAATCATGACTCAGATGCTTAATAACAGTGTGGCCCTAGGCAAATCACTTAACCTTTTTTGAGCCTCAGTCTCCTCATCTGTAAAATGGGGGTAATAATAGTTCTCACCTTACTTGATTGTAATGAGGATCCAAAGAGGTAAATAAGTAAATTGGGCTTTACAATCATTATGACAATTGAATAATAAGTATTCAGAACCAGGAGAACAATTTATACAGTAACAACAATATTGTAAAGCCAAACAATTTTGAAAGGCAACTCTGATCAAAACAATGACAATCCATGATTCCAGAGGACTTGTGAGGAAACATGCTACCAACTCTGCTTATTTATTTATTTTGGATGTAGCTAATGCAGGAATTTGTTTTGCTTAATTATACATGTTTGTAAAAGGGATTTTGTTCTTGCTTTCTCAATGGCGGTGAGGGGGAGGGAGATTAGAAAGGAGAGAAGAAGCATCTTTTTAAAAAATTTAATTTAAGAAATTCTTTATTAGCTGTTTATTATTTTTCTGTATATTATATGCTGTTTGTATTACATTATGTATTTATATTATTATTTGTATTTATAGTTATTATTAGCAAGGGAGAGATGGAGAATGGGGATATAGGGATGTCCTTGAAAGAGCTGGGGGCTGAAGCAAATTACTAGATTTTTCCATAGCCCTTGGCTACAATGATTACCTGAGTAATTCTTTCACTGGTGTCTACTTGCAAAAGAAAAGGCCTTTCCAGGATGTAAGTCCAGAAGTGCTCATTTTCCAAAATTTTGTTTGGAGATATATAATTTAAATATATGTCCCAGGCTATAAATGTGAGAGAAAGTTTGGAGTTGCTAATCAGATAAACTTTTTTTTCTGAAAGAAAGCCAAAGGGAGATGATCTCAGGGTGGGAGGCTCTGGATCACAGCCTCTGAATGCCTAAATTCTGGTGGATAGAATATAGATCACTGAACCCTTAGACACCTTCCTGGAGAAGAGTTTAGCCTCTTTACTGCTTTGGGACAGAAGAAAACACTGCATGTTTATGAAGGGATAATGGGATCCTAATCACAGAAAGGTGCTGGGACCGTTTTTATGGGCCCAGCATTGTTTAAGATATAATTATTGGGGGAAAGGGATGTTGTTAGTAAAATATACTTGCATATAGCCAAAGCTAGTAGAAATCAGAAAAATAGTAGCATACAATAAGTAAAATGTAAATGGTTTATATAATACTCATTTATGAATTACTTTATATGTTTTCTCATTTAATGCTTACACAATAACTGTATGAAGCAGGTAGCATGAATACTGTTGTCTCAGTTTTACATGTGAGGAAATTATGAACTTGTCACAACCCAGTGGGGAAATTGTCACAACCTAAGACTCCCAGATCCTAAGTTGAAGACATTGACAGCTACCAATATATGTGCCAACTTTCTCAGCTCTGCAAAATTTTTATGAGTATGTTCTATATACATATCAAGTTATTCTTAATGAGAACATAAGAAGGGAACAGGCAGGATTTCATGGACAATTTTCTTTGAGGCAATCAGGGTTAAGTGACTTAACTCAGGGTCACACAGCCAGTAAATGTCAAATATCTGAGGCTACATTTGAACTCAGGCCCTCCTGACTCTAGGGCCAGCACTCTACCCACTGCACCACCTAGCTGCCCCTTCATGGGTGGTTTTCTACAGAAGACCACATAGTCCCAGTCACACAATTGACTAAGCAATGTAGACAATATGAGGTCCCACTGAATCTACTGTTTGTTCATTACCAAAAGGAAAAAAAAGACCTTTGACTCCACAGATCAAAATTAAGCCTGAAAGACTCTTCTCAAACAAAGTGTTTTTCACGTATGTTACCAAAGGAGATAACTTTGTTTAATCAAAACTGCTGAGTATCTGTCTCAAGCAAAGCACAAAGCAGAGAGGTTATACTGGCCACTGTCACAGAGGATGTTCTGTGCAAAGTCCAGATAGAAGAAGGATTTTCTGTTGACAGATTTTTTAGATGTTTCTGTTTGCACAGGACAGTGTGTAGATTCCATCAAGCTCTGGAACTAGGGTTATACTAAAGATGTCAACTTAGTTATCTACACATAGAAAACCAAAATAGAAGACTATTGCACAGATAATGATAGATAGTTGGATGTGTGAATTAGTCTTTCTCTCCCTCTTCTCACTCTTTTTTTCCCCTCTTTCCATACATGTGTGTATATATTGTGTGTATAACGTTATATTTTGTATATATTTGAAAATATACATGTTGTCTCTTCCAATAGAATGTAAGCTCCTTGAGGGCAGGAACGATTTTGTTTGTCTTTGAACTACCAGTCCCTAATAAATGCTTGCTTGCTTGATGGTGCATAAAGGAGTTGTAGCATATTTCCACCTTGTACGTGATAAGTAACTTAACGGCATCAAGGATATTTATGACTGGAAAAGGAGGTTGACCAGTCATGTATCAAGAATGAAGGTTAGTAGATGAACAACACAAGTATTGCATTGGTATTCATGGAATTAAAAAAACCAGAGAGAAGTCGTCAGTATACTGAATTTGTCTTTTATAGAAGATTTATGAAAAAATGTGGAGAAGAATTGGATAGGATGAGGGGACGGGGTTGGATTGTCCTTTGTACATCTGGAGGGAATGCCCATGTATATGAGGTCAGGGATATCCTTGAATCATTAAAGATCAAGTAAGTAACAGATAAATTTGCCTTTTTGTTTATTGAGAAGTTGTAAGTGGTCAACTTCTAGTATTAAGGATTTCTTCTAATGACTGGAGACAGCTTTCTCAAAAACAGTCAGGATATTTAAAGAAAATACTTCCCCCCTCCCCATATCATGTGGTATTTTCTTTGTTCATTATGGTTAGGGAAAACATGGATAATGCCAACTATAGATAAAATCCATTTTCACCATTAATTTGTTTTTCTACCAATTTTCTTATTAGAACTGCCAATTCATTATAATTTGAGTTCCTTTTCCTTACTGTTCCCACCTTCTGTGGAAATGGAAAATGAGTCTGTAAATGGCTAAAAGATGAGGAATAAAAAGAAAAAGAAGGGGAAGCAAATGTCCTAGATAATTTATCTCATTAATAACAAAGTAGAAATAAACAAAAACAAAAGTGATGCCCACTTCACTCCCCGTATTTCATTGGAGTAAACAAAGTACAACATATACTGTTTCTAAATCAGGGGTTCTTAACCTTTTTTGTGTCCTTTGGTTATCTGGTAGAGTGTATGGGCCCTTTCTCAGAATAATGTTTTTAAATGTGTAAAATAAAATACATAGAATTACAAAAGAAACCAATTATATTGAAATATAGTTATCAAAATATTTTAAAAAATAAGTTCACAGAGCCCAGATTAAGAACTCTTGTTCTAAATGAAAGTAGTTTCGAAGTGTGTTCAGTGGATACCTCCTATTATTCTTGGGCTGGCTTGTTCTATCTTGACCCTTTGGGTTTGTTCTGAATATCATTTAATTAAAGAGGCTCTTTTCCACCTATAGTTCTTATTATTGTTGAATATGCTTCAAGGTCAGTCAGACCTGAGAGTTACATACTATTCCATCCTCCCTCACATTTATATTCAGTAACTTTTCACATTTACCATGGCAACCACCTGTCACGGTATAGGTCACATTTGGGAGGTGTCACTTTCTTGCTTTTATATTCACTTTTATATTCACTCACATATATCCCCACGTACCACTCCTCTCCTCCTGAGGAATTTATTAGGGTAAAAGATGCTTCCACAACATGCCGTATTTGCTGTGATTTTTAACTCTTCCTGGTAAGTAAGTTAGTTGGTCAAAAAGCATTTATTAAGGTTTACTCCTGACATGTACTTTCAGTCCAGTGACACTGGCTTCCCACCTGTTCTAAGAGCAAGACAGGCCATATCTCTGCTCATGATTGGAAAGCTTTCCCTTTCGGCTTCCATGGCTTCCTTTAAGTCCAAACTAAAATCCCTTTTTTACGGCAAGCCTTCCCCAAACTCTTCTTAATTCTAATGTCTTCCCTCTGTTAATTACTTCCTATTTATCCTGTATATAGCTTGCTTTGCATATATTTGTTTGCATAGTGCCACTTACATTAGAATATAAGTTCCTTGAAGGCAGGGACTATCTTTTGCCTCTCTTTGTATCCCCAGTGCTTAACACGGTACCTAGCACATTGTAGGTACTTAGTAAATGTTTATTGATTGATTGATGATTATCAGGCACAGGGCTAAGTAAGCCCAGGAAATGCAAAGACAAATATGAGATAGTTCCTGCCCAGAAGGAGTTTACTTTCTAATGGTAGATAGTCTGTAGTTCCTAATGCTAGCTTTGCCAGTCCAACAGCTCTGTCCTTCAAACATAAACCAAGCCAGTCTTCTCTGGACACGTTGACTGAAGACAAGTCCATTATTTTTTATGAAACATATCAGCTCATTTACTGTGTGCTGTGAAGACCCTAAGTAATTTAAACTGTCTTTTTCTTCTGTCCCTTCTTGTTGGCAAATTCTTAAGAGGCAGACGTTTCTCCTACTTTCCCCATCAGAACTATGAATGAATGAACAATTAAATAAATATATTCCATTTTCTTTGTTTACTAATTAGTTGTATACTTGCAGATCACAGAATTCCAGAATGTTAGAGCTGGAAGGGACTTGGACAATCATCAAATCCAGCCCCATCATTTTTCAGGTGAAAAAAACTGCTATCCAGAGGAGTGAAGTGATTTGCTCCGTGTCTCACAGTTAGTGTAAGAACTGGCACTCAAATATAGATCTCTTCGCTGTGCTTTAAAAAACCCCGACATCATCTGTTTTTACTTCTCCTTCAGTTTCCCATCCCAGAGTCATCCCTTTTTGTATCACCTAGCATCTCCTCCCAGAGTCATCCCTTGTAATGAAGAATTTTTTAAAACGAGAAAATAATTCAGCAAAACTAATCAATAAATATTTTAAAACTGGACATGTGCAATATTTCACACCCATTCTGACTGCACTGCTGACTGCCCAGTACTTATTTCCATTACACCGTGCCTCTGGCAAGGACTACAGTGTCTCCCTGAATAATGCTGCTGAAATAATGAATAGAGGAGGCAATATTTTTATTTACACAGAGATGCAGACAACCTTCATTCTTTATCCTGTAGGCATTTTCTTGCTCCCCATATAGAGCAAAAAAGATTCTTATGTCCAGGATAGTTTCCTTTAGACCTACTTTAATGTAGACAGATCAAATTAAGTCTAGATGACCACTTGGCAGAGATGTTATGGAGGGCAGTTTTTGCAAATAAATGTTGAACCAGATGGTCCCTGAGGTCCCTTCTAAATCTGTGATTCATTTATTTCCCAACTGTCCCTTTCTCTTAGTGCTTCATCAGCATTTATGTGTTCCTCTTGGATTCACTTGCCATATTGTAGATGATATGAGGCTTTTAAACTATGCTCTCTTTCACAGATCTGGTATCCCCAGAGAGCAGCTTCCAGAGGGCAAGGACACCATTTTGTTTATCTTGCACAGTCCCTAGATTATTGCTCAGTAGATAGCTGTCCAATATTGTCCAGTTGACTAAATCCTTGATCCTATATGTCACATAAATAGCTAATCTCACCAGTCAGAAGATTTTAATATAGTACCTGTGTTGATACCTCTTCTCATCCTAACTGCTATCATGCCACCCTTTCCGCCATGGATGACTCAAAAATACCTTGAAATAGTATCTGTGTTGACACATCACTTCAACCTAACTGTTATCATGCTACTTCTTCCCCATGGATGTTTGAAAAATACGTTGCACTTAGGAAGCTGATTTTCTAAATCCAAGTGTAAACTTTTACATTTATCTTTATTAAATTTCACCTTATTAGATTTGGGCCACTGTGCTACCATGTCGAGATCTTCATAGATCTATCATCTGACATAGTTAGCTATCTCCCAGAGCTTTTCGTCATTAACAAATTTGATAACTTTACCATCAATGCAGTTTTCAAAGTCATGTTACTTAAAAACACAAAGCCAAGCAAAGGTTCTTGGGACATTCCACCAGCGATCTTCTAGTTTGACATCCCACCAGTCCTAATCCACTTAACTTGGCTATTGTTGAGATCTCCTCTCTCTCTCTCTAACTGTTCTACAATGCTGGCATGAGAAACTTTTTCAAGTGCTTTGCTGAAATCTAGGTAAACTATATTTTTCTCCTTTGATCTAAAAAAAAGAAAGAAAGGAAAGCAAAGGAGATTAATTTGGTAGGAGCTATTTTTGATGGTCATTCTGATTCTTTGTGATTCTTATTTCTTCTTCTAGATGTTCACTAATCAACCCTTTACCAATGTGTTTTAGAATTTTGCCTGGAATGAAAGTCAAACTCAGTGGCCTGTAATTGGCTGATTTTACTCGTCCCTTTTGTAAAATTTGGAGCATATGCCCTTTCCCAGTCCTTTAGCCCCTCTCCTGTTCTCTATATGTTGTCATAGGTTACTGAGAGTGGTCCAACTGGTTCTTTCAGTACCAAGGTATGTAGTTCATTTGGGAGTGGTGACTTGGACTCATCCAAAGTAGCTAGGTGCCCTCTTACTAGCTACCTCATTATATTGATTTTTAACTCTCAATTAGCAATTTTTGTTCTGACCTTTCCAGTCCAAAAATCATTCTTCTTGGAAGAGAAAACAGACGGAAAATAAGATTTTGGTATTGATCATCATCATAACTGACATATACATTGGTCATAGATTCAGAGCTGTAAAGGATCTCAAAAGCTGTCTAGTCAAGCCATTTCGTTTTATAGATGAAGAAACTAAAGAAGTTAATTGTTTTGCCTAAGATCTTCTAAGCAGTAAATTGTAGAAACAGGATTTGAACCTAGTTCCTCTGACTCCACAACCAGTACTTTTCGTATTGTAGAATATACATAGTGCTTTAAGGTTTGCAAAGCTCTTTACAATAATCTCATTGAGTAGTTGGGGTAATAACCAGAGGTTACTAACTTCTGGTAACCAGAAGTCTTGCAGGCCTGGTCTTTTTCTTATGAAACCTCTTTCTTTTAACATTCCCCTGTCTGTGACATCAGGGGTAGTAAACTAATCATCTCTGAGGAAGAACCTGTCCCTCTCTCTAAAACACTTAGGCCTCTTCAGCATCCCTGAGCTTCTCTGGGAAATCGTGATGATGGAAGGAATGGGGAAACTTTGGAATGATGGCCTACCAAGTTATTTGAGCAGCCTTTAGCAAATTTAATTTTCGTGGGAAGGTCTTTTGCCTTTACTAGAAATGCTCAAAGGCCTAAGGAAGGGGAGAAAAGGATGCACACAAAATCTCTGAGTGCACAGGGACCAATGGTGGTCACTGGTAAGATGAAGTTCTAGCCAGAATTCAAGGAAGCCTCTAGTACCAGGACAGGAGGAGGGGGATCCATAATGGTCCTGCTAAAGGCTGCCCACACAACTCAGTAGGCCATCATTCCAAAGTTTCCCCATTCCTTCCATCATCACTATTTCTCAGAGAAGCTCAGGGATGCTGAAGAAGCCTAAGTGTTTTAGAGGCAACATTTGGACTCAGGTCTTCTGGGTTCAAATCTGGCCTCAGACACTTACTAGCTCTGTGCCCCTAGGAAAGTCATTTAACCCTGTTTGCCTCAGTTTTCTCATCTGTAAAATGAACTGGAAAAGGAAATGACAAACCACTTCAGTATCTTTGCCAAGAAAACCCCAAATAGGGTCATGACTGAAATGACTAAATAACAACAAACAATAGTTCACAATATATTTCTCTTAACCTTTATGGATTGTTAAACTGATCTCTTTTGAGTATTCATGATTTTTGTTGAGGAGGACCTACCATATTCTAGGACTTGGTGCAATCAGCATAATATCATCCATGAATGAAGCATCTGGACAATTTCGCCATCTATAGGGAATCCCACTTCTCTTTGGACCCTTCCCAAGACAGTCCTTCATGACAGTGACACCTTTAGCAAGTGTGCATTTCCCTGTTTCATTCCTTGCTTGACATTAATAAAAATGTATGATATACCTATTTTCTGGGCTATGATATGGAATAGATGGTCAGACATTCATCGAATTAGTCTGTCAGTATATATATATATCTGGGGCAGGCGCTGCAGATGCCCAATGAGTTGGTAAATTGCATATTGCTTTTAATGATCCCAATCTACTCTCAGCACAAAGACTCATTTTTTTTTAAACATAAATGTTTTCCCAGCAGTGCTGAGTTGTTAAGAACCTTTGAATACCACACACTCTAAGGAATCAAGGTTGTAAAAGACATAAAGGTCAATGGAAAGATGGACAGTGACTGCAAGTGGACTGCTGCATATTTTTGATGATTACCTATGTGCAAGATGTTTCAAAAGGGATCCCACTGAGGAAATGTATGATAAGAAAAGGAAGTAGGCTAATTGCATGGGAGAGGGAACAATAACATATAAACAGTTGGAATGCTTCATTGCTAACCATAGAATGGAAAAATATTTTGAACAGGGGTTCTTTTTTTAATTAATTAATTTTTAGTTTTCAACATTCACTTCCATACAATTGAGTTCCAAATTTTCTCCCCATCTTTCCCCTCCCCTTACCCCAAGACAGCATTTAAATTGATATAGGCTCAACATATACATTCATATTAAACCTATTTTCACATTAGTCATGTTGTAAAGAAGAATTAGAACCAATGGGAAAAACCAGGAGAAAGAAGAAATGAACAACAACAAAAAAAAAACAACAACAAATAATGTACTTTGACCTGTATTCAGACTCCATGGGTCTTTTTCTGGATGTGGATAGCATTTTCCATCATTAATCTTTTGGAGTTGTCTTAGATCCTTGCATTGCTAAGAAGAGATAAGTCTATCAAAATTAGTCATCACACAATGTGGCTGTTACTGTGTACAATGTTCTCCTGGTTCTGCTCACTCCACTCAGCATCAGTCCATACAGATCTTTCCAGGTTTTTCTGAAGTCTGCCTGCTCATCATTTCTTATAGCAAAATAATATTCCATTACAGTCATATACTACAATTTGTTCATCCATTTCCCAATTGATGGGCATCCCCTCAATATTTTTGTACACTTGGGTCCTTTTTCCATTTGTATGATCTCTTTGGGATATAAATCTAGTAGTGGTATTACTGGATTAAAGGGTATGCACAATTTGATTGCCCTTTGGGCATAGTTCCAAATTGCTCTCCAGAATGGCTGAATCAATTCACAACTCCACCAACAATGCATTAGTGTTCCAATTTTCCCACGTCTTCTCCAATATTCATCATTTTCCTGTTTTGTCATGTTAGTCAATCTGATAGGTGTGATGTGGTACCTCAGAGTTGTTTTGATTTGCGTTTCTCTAATCAATAGTGATTTAGAGCATTTTTTTCATATGACTATAGATAGCTTTAATTTCTTCATTTGAAAACTACCTTGAACAGGGGTTCATGAACTTGTATTTTACACATAGGTAGGTAGGCAGATAGATAGATACATATAAGTATATATCTATATCTAACTAGATACATATGTCACTTTGGGGTCCATGAACTTGGTTTTTTTAAATATGTATTTTGGTAACTTATTTCAGTATGATTGATTTCCTTTACAATCCTACATATTCTATTCTTTGCATTTAAAAACATTATTCTGAAAAGTGGTTGATAGGCTTTACCAGAAGATAGTCAAAGGGGTCCATGACAGAAAAAAATTAACTCATGCATTGGAGGGAGGAGAAAGCAGAGGTGAGAAGACCTGTTAATTTCTGTTACTTAGAAAGGAGCCTAAAGGTCATGTAGTCATCAAACCCAAATAAGGAGGATAATGATTTCTTGCTATGATGGTAGGAATATGAGCTGTTTAAAAGTTTCACAGCTTGGCTCCAGTATCACCAAGTACCTCCTTTGAGATTTATCAAAGTTTAAACTCAGTTTGTATGACCCTGGTACTAGTTGCTCTAGGAATTTACTTGTCCAGATAGAGGTGACGATGGGGAGAATTTTCTTTTAAGAGGGTAAGGAAGGCTCTAGATGGCCCCTGTTTTGTGTCAGTTAGTTATGGCATAGGTTTTATTTTATTGTTGTTGTTATTTTAACAAAATTGCTGCACATTTTTGTTGAATAGCTTCCAATGTATGCTTGCCCAGGCAATTTCACAAAACAATAATAATAATAACAATCTACATTTGTATAGTCAGTCAGCACACATTTATTAAGCTCTTAATAATAGAAATCATGCAAAAAGATAGTCCCTGACCTTAAGGAACTTATATTCTAATGAGGGAAAATGCATAAAAGGGGAGCAAAAGTAAAGGAGGGTAAGAGAGGTAACCATATAGAGCCATGGTGGCATCAGAAGAAAGAGGGATGGTTGGTCCAGGTCCTTCCTCAAAATGGAGGTTCTGGAAAGAACTCACCAATAGCACTCTAAAGTGGAGTGAAGAGGTAGTAAGGGATAGTGGTAAGCCTGGAGAATGAAAGTTAAGATTTACAAAGCACTTTCCTCCTAACATCTCAGTGAGATAGGAAATATAATTATAACCATTATATAGAAGAAGAAACTGAGGCTCAGAGACTCCTGAAAGATGACTTACCCATGATCTTGTTGCTAGTAAGTATCAGAGATGGGATTCAAAACCAGTTCTACTGTACAAATCCATTGTTCAATCCATCATTCCACTGCTTCTCTATTCCACTCTGTCTCTGAAAAGAATGTTAACACATACCCCTCCTGCATCCTACCTGCCCCCTCCCCCCCAAGGAAGAAGACCCTTCAATTAGAAGATGATAGGTCCTATGGATTTTGTAGCTGAAGCTTGACAGAGAAGCAGCAAATGTCAGCTTCAGAGGCAGAGAGCTACAGCAGGGTCAATAGAACCTCTCTGCCAGTGGAGCGGAGAGTCAGAACCAAGAATGTGGTGTGGAGCTTGTTTCCAGGACAGGGAGCCATGCAAGATGTTCCAAGCACGATCTATCTTTTCTGTACCTAGTAGTGTGAGTTTTCTAAGGAATGCTACCTTCTCCACTGGCATGGGATTCTGTGGGATATTATACTCCTTCATGTATATGGAATCTGAGGTGGATTTTGTCACTTGATTTTTCCTTGTTATTTATTCTACTATTCAGTCCTAATTAAATGCTTTGCTATTTGATGTATAGACTTTTTTGGGTCTGTTTTTCAAGAATGAACTGGTTGTGGATTTGAGCCATATTTACATAGTCATAGCCACCCCCAAACTCTTACCCCTGCTTTACCTAGGGGATAGTCAGGGGTCCAGAATTGAGGTGTTGAGATTCTAGAATCATATAGAATGTAATAGAGTTGGAAGGTCCTTAGAGATTCAGCCCAATCCTTCATTGTAAGGATAAGAAAACCAAGGCCTAGAAAAGGAAGTGTCATCTGTGGTTACACAGCTAACAAACAACAGAGCCAGGGCTGCAGCCCAAGTTTGATGGCTTCCTTTCCTATTCACTGTCCTTTCCTCTACCTTCCTCAGCTCTCTTGCTTCATTCATAATGTTTAGAAGAGATGGAGAAACTATCCCCAGCCAAGTAACTTACTTTACAGAAGTAAAAGGCAGTTGTATAAGGAGAGAAAGCCGTGACCATCCCACTTGGAGATTTAACAGAAATACCTTCCCAAATGACTCAAGTACATCTGAAGTTTTGTCCAGTGCCTTTCCAGTTTGTAAGAACATAAAGCACAATCTGTCTCTCTCTGTGACCTGTAGAACACAACGGACAGTGTAGGTGAAATCTTAAGCAATAATGTTTTATCAACCACTGATTTTTCTGAAGGCCCCTCCTTAGGTCCTGCCAGGGACTCATAGGATTTTAGAGTCTTCTGACGGCCTCAGAGATCATGTGAGCCCTGTCATTTTTCAGAC
>NW_020954576.1:40236458-40296927 GCF_900497805.2 Vombatus ursinus
GATTGGAGCAAAGCAGAGATCCAAACAAAGTGCCCTAGGAAAATATAAAGTGGGGGAGAATGTTTCTGCTGGAGAAGTGGAGGGTGGATGGGGGAACAAGGGAGCCATTGACTCATCTTGGAGCACAAATGACAGTTTGACAGTGTTTCACCAACTCTCTTATAGTGCCTTCTCCTCTGGGTTCCTAGTCCCTAGGGTTGCACTAGAGCTCTGTATATTTGTATATGCACGGTGTTTCATTGTTTCTATTTTCCAGCTTTCTTCCAGGAGCTGGAATTTACCTCTCTTGGGCCCTATTTTCTAGGTAGTCAAATATAGCCCAGGAGCTTAAATTCAAGAGGCTGTCAGGAAAACGAACACTAACTAGGTGCCCCTAACTTGAAGTCCAGGCACAGGGAGGATTAGGGCCCTGCCTCTAGCCTGGCCTGCAGATGTCTGGAAAGGCTGCCTGTTTCTTCCTAGGATGGGCTTTCCCCACCCCCATTTCCATGGAAACCAGAAAGGTTAAAGGACTTCTTGTCCTCAGCATTTGTCTGCTCCTTGTATATAATTAGGGAAACACTTTGTGCGAAGAGAGGTTTGATAAATGGATTTCAAGAAAGAAAGCAGGCAGTGACTGAAGTCCTGCCAGCCTGTGTGACGTGTTCACATGTATTATACCATAAGCCTAATGTGATTGGGCTGTGTGTTGTCACAATAATGGGCCAAGGTATCAGCAGGGCCTGTGTTCATGCAATAGTACAGTCAAATGGCTATAATTCTATTTGGCAGCCAATTTGTTTGGCCTTCTACACTCCTTTCTCTCTTCTTTGTTCTCTTCTCCCTCCCTCTGTGTTTAACCCATTGCCTCAGGTTTCCTAGGAAGATGTAGGTCTCCCGTTTTCTTCTTGGCACAAGATTTGGAGTCATCTCCTGTGACTTTTTCACTCCTGGTAGTGTCATATGATTGCTCTTGGTCTTAAAGAAGGTTTGTGATGTACAGTGTTAAAACATTCAGCGATATTATTAAGTACTCCCTAGCACCAGCTGCATTTCCAAGGCCAGCCCCTGGCAAATTTGTACAGTAATCCTAATTTCTCTATGGACTTTCCCATATCATTTTTTGATATCTTTTCCCTTTCCCTGCGCTGAAACAAATCCCTTTTCAATACTAGGTACCCAGAAAGAAGTGAGAAGAAGAGATGGAGGGTCTAAGAGTCCCTCTCATCTAGATCTGTAATAGTGTCATTATTGAGATACTTAATGAAAGACCACATGTTGTAGTGGAAAGACCGGGGGATGTGGAATCAGAAATACATAGGGTTGAATACAACTTCTGTTTTCTAATACAACTTCTGATATATTTTAGCACTGTATATGAACAATGACAGGTCACTCAATCTTCCTGTGCCTTTGTTTCCTCATCAGTAAAATGGGTTGAACTAAATGGCCTCTGATGGCCTTTCCAGCTCTTGATCGATGATCTTAAGTTCCTATGACCCTAATGTGCTGAACTCGTCCTGCTTCTAGAGCTTTTTGTTGGTTGTTGTTGAGTCGTTTCAGGCGTGTCTGACTCTTTGTGACCCCATTTGGGGTTTTCTTGGCAAAGATACTGGAGTGGTTTGCCATTTCCTTCTCCGGCTTATTTTATAGGTGAGGATTTGAACTCAGGTCCTCCTGACTCCAGGCCTGGCACTCTATCCACTGCACCACCTAACTGCCCAGCATAGAGCTTTAAAGGCGTGTAATATTGAATAGGATGGAGAGTTATGAAACTGACTGAAGAAGCATAGGTTCTCTGGGGGTATCTGCCATGCTCCTTGTGTTTCTCTCGGGCTCCTGGAACTACTGGCTGTTATTCACCCTGTGGCTCTACCCATTTGAGGATGATGTCAACATTCTCATCTGTCTAGGGTGTGGGTTGGTATCTCACCAACCATATATATGGTTCAGCCACCATCCTACTAGTTATTCCTTTACTTTGCTGTGTTTCCCTTAAGACAATCATAAAGAAATATATGTGTACAAAGGCTTAAATTAGAAAAAATAGTAATGAATTATAATAGACTAACTTTAACACATACAGCACATGTATTTTACAGCCCAAGATCTTCCTTCAATCACTTCATCAAGCTCCCATCCCCACCACTATTACCAGTGGCAGTAAGTGGGAAGATAGAAAGTTGAGAGCCCTTCCCCTATGCCTCCTTTCAATAGCTCCCAATGAGGAACTGATAAGGGCATTTTCTCAGAGATTTTCGTTCCCAACAAAACTTTCAAGGTGAATTAGCATCCACATATGTGAGATAGGAGTTTGGAACCTTGATGCTATCCCTCTTGAAGATGGCATGGGCTATGCCAACAGAACATCATCTAGTATGTTTTCCCCTTCAAATGGCCATATCTCCCCTTCCTCATCCCTAGGAACATCAAGTACATAAATTTAACTTGCATCTGATATTATTAGGGCTTTACCCTGAAGTACTGGCAGTTCATCCCATCATCCTATCCCTTCAGGGATACATATTGTCTGGCTACCACAATCCCACCAAAGTGTTAGCTGCCAGATCTAATATCATTCCCCATGTTCCAACTCCTTGCTTTTCAAATCATGCCTTCCTTAACTTCCTCTAATCGACCTTTGGTGTATACTCTGCAGTCATTTTCAGTGTCGAAACTCTCTCGGTGGGGCATGAGTACCATAGGAAGATTATTTTGGTGGCCATTTGAAAGATGGATGTTATTCATGATAGGTAGGCATGAAACTTCTTTGTAACCCACATGCCTTTGGCCTCTTTCTTGATCCTGAGACATATTTTCCAACATGTTGTTTTCTGTCTTCTATGTGCTCACCTTTGAATTGACATTATCAAATATCAAGCATATATTTATTAGATTTATGGTATCTTATCATAGCCTTATCATCATAGGCTTTCTTTACTTTCTCATGTTCTGCAACAGGGGCTGATGCATAAACTACAATTATTTCCGTGGTAGTCTTTTTCTTTATGCCCACCATGAACACAGCAAGGAAAATGGCCAAGTGTCCCATTGAATTGTTTCTTACTGCCTTTGGACAAATGATAAAACCAATTCCTTTACTTGGCTATCCAAGGAAGACTTGGGATCCATCCTCCCATTTGTGGCCACTACTTTAGTCTTGTGACTTTATGTCTATTGAGAATGTCAAGACTGATATGATTCAGTTCTTTCAGCATTGTCTGCTTGTTGGTGATTAGATAAAACTCTTAAGTTTAGAGTACCAACAGTTATAGTAATAATTTATTCACCATCTAAAAACCACGTGATTCTTAGCACCTGTCCCCTTCACAGCTGCTCCTCTCTCATTATTATTCAGTTGTTTAAGTTGTGTCTAACTCTTTGTGACCCCATTTGGGGTTTTCTTGGCAAAGGTACTGATTGGAATGATTTGCCATTTCCTTCTCCAGCTCATTTTACAGATGAGGAAATTGAGGCAACTAGGGCTAAGTGACTTACAGCTAGTAAGTGTCTGAGGCCAGATTTGAACTCGGGTAGATAAGTCTTCCTGACTCCAGTCTTAGCACACTATCTTCTGTACCACCTAGCTGCCCTACTCTCCCTCATCATTGTAGAAACATAAGGGCGCCACACAGGGCTGAGGGCCATTTTTTCATTCCATATATGGCCCTAGACAAAGAATTCCTCTCCCATTGGTCAACCTGTTTTGGGTGAGCCTTTCCATATTTACCTAATCTGGTTCTTGGAAAGCAGAGTCAGTCTGTTGCCAGGGCCAGTCTTTCACTTAGGTTCAGAAAAGTCAAGCTCACACGCCCAGGAGCAGGGCCTGATTGCTCAGTGTGCATAGCTAGGTGGCACAGTAGATAGAATACTGGCCCCAGAATCAGGAAGACCTGAGCTCAGATCCGGCCTCAGACACTTGCTAGCTATGTGACCCTGGGCAAGTCGCTTAATTTCTGTTTGCCCCAGTTTTCCCTTCTGTAAAATGTTATGAGGATCCAATGAGATAATAATTGTAAGATAATAATTGTAACGTGTTTAGCACAGTGCCTGGCACATAGTAAGTACTATATACATGTTAGCTATTATCTTTATTATTATTATTATTATTTCCCTGGAGACTCCATGTACCTGAGGGCCCTCAATATTATCACAGGTTAGCTTGAATTTTCCCCTTTATAGCCTTGGCCAACCAACCCCCCTCCAATCATTGGAGAAATATTAATGGTTTGTTTTCATATTTCAGTCTGGAATGTGGTAACCAAAGCAGTAGCCCCCTCCTCTGTTTCTGCTCCACCCTGAAACCTAAACCCACTCACTCTGAGCTTAACTTTTTTTCCATTTACCTGGTGAGGTGAGATCAGGGCTCTGTCATGTCTGGCACTAAGCACCTGGTACAATAAGCCCTCCACAATTTGGCAACCATCTATTTTTTCTGTCTTATTTCATCTCACTCCCCTTCAGGCATTCTCCATTCCAGTAAAACTGGCCTTCCAGCAGTTCTCTGAACATAACATTCCATCCCCCCCCCCACGTTGCATCTATTCCCCCACATCTGGAGTACACTCCCTTCTCACCTCTGCCTCTAGAAGAATCCTTAGCTCTTCCAAAGCACTGCTTAGATACCACCTCCTACACCACCATCCCCCTTCTGATCCTGATCCCCCTCCCCCTAGTTATTAGCAATCTCTCCCTCTTGATTTTCACTAATTTGTATATATTTTTTGTAGTAGAATTATTCCCCCTCCATTGAAATATGTCTAGTCACCATTTTTGGCTCCAAACAACCACATGGAATTGGAGGGATAGGGTGTCTTCTGGATAGGTATGATTCATCACCGAGATGGTTATACTGTATAGTGATGAGAAGTCCTCTAGTTGACTGCTGAGCTGGAGAGGTGATGGCTTAGGGACTGAGGACAGTGAGACATAAAAAGAATTTCCTAACTGGCTTTGGAGCTGGAACTCAGGGTTTGTAAAAGCAGGTGACCCATCGCTCTGTCCCTCTTCCTTTCAGGAAGCAGGAGGATTATCCTAAGCCGGATCCTGAGAGTCAGGCAGAGGAAGTGGGGATGTCATCCTATCTTCCACCCTGGCCCCAAGTAGCCTCAAGCACATGTCCTGCCTAAGCAAGCCTGTGCCTGGGATGGGAATGCTTCTCTTTTGTGTCTCCTTTCCTTGGTATGTGACCTTGCGAGATTCTAAAAATCTGAAAATCTGTGGTTGCAGGGGCATTCCCAGCCTCCTGACATGGTGGCAGAGATAGTATCCACTGGCAATGACCAGGTAAAGAATAGGAAGGAAAGCAGGACCCTAGCCTCTATACTCTCAGTAATGGCATTCTATGCTAGACTTTATATTAACTCTTTGCACCTGTCATGTCTCCCCACCTACCTCCCCAATTAGACTGGAAGCTCCTTGAGGGCAAAGATCTCTTTTTTTTTATCCCCAGCACTTAGCATGGTGCCTGGCACATAGTAGGTCCTTAATAAATGTTGATTGGTTGATTGATTAATAGTCATTCCATTAACATTGAAGTAAACTGAGCCAAATTAAATTGAATGAAGGAGTACTTGACAAGAGAAGGCCCATTAGTCTGGGTTAAAAATGGAATATAAATTCTCCAAAACACTCACACGAGCTAGGACTAGAGGGGAAATGGTTAAGAAAGTCAGATGGGAACGTTCATCTATTTCCTTGTTTACATGAGAAGCTTCTGGCAGCTTTCTAGAAATCAAATGTAACAAGTATCTGTCTGACCTGACTGTCCCCTCGTTGAAGCCAATTACATCTCCCTCTCAGTATTCTAGGGACACTCCTGAGGGATTTGGGATAGGTTATTAGTTCAAGCCTCTATTTTGGGTGTATTCCCTCCATTGTTAGCTTCTAGTGATTAGCACCCCAGTTCTATTTAACTGATTAACATCAATTAGCTTTTACAAAGGGATTCTTACTTCTAAGATATAGCAAGAGCAGAAATACAGAGGTTCCCCATCCAACACTCTCCTCTATACCACCTCAATCTCTGGGAGAGTGACCTCAGATTTAACAGTGTCTCATTGGACAGGAGAAAGAATTTCCTAATTGACGGCGGAGGCTACATAGCTTTAGCCCCACCAAATTCACGTCCAGATGTGGGATCGCTGCAGATGAGGCCATGTCTCGACTACTACTGGTCTGAGTCTAAAAGGTCAGGATCTCAGAACTTTACTAGCTCACTGCAAACTCCAGTATAGATTCCACTCCCAACCAAACCTTGGGTGGCTTATTCTCTTGACCTTTGAAAATTCACAAGATTGTAGCCTCTAATCTTTTTTTTTTAAACCTAAAATAAAAGAACAAATGCTAAGGCAAAGAACTGAGGCCCATAGTCATGGGCTATATGTTGGCCTTGGAGGAAAAGGGTCCAAGGCCTTTTCCCTTACAACACTGTCTCTCTTTTATGAAAAGGTTAACTTCGAAGGTAGAAATCAGAGAGAGAGAGAGAGAGAGAGAGAGAGAGAAATTTCTTGTGGGTTAGTACCTTTTTTAATGTACCCAAATTCTGGCTCTGAAATCATACCACCTGGTTAGCAGATCAATTACAAAATGTCTGGGCATGCTCCAGATCTCTTCAAGATACTTCCATGACGTGTCATCACAACTCTTTGGAAAGCAGGCTCCTTGGTCTTTTCCACATGGGAAATTGCATCAGCCAACCATGCTGATGCCCGCTTAGAAGGGTTAGACTTTGAGACAGAGAGAGTTCCATGTAACAGTCCCCTGTTACATGTGGAACACTGTCTGTCTTTCGTGTCCTGCTAGCTATCTCTGATATCGGTGTGGGCTATAACTGGTAGGTCTGTTTGATGGATTTGTTGATATTTATTAGTGAAGTGCTGAATTTGGAGTCAAAGGCTCTAAGATTTAATCATATCTGTACTACACATACTGCCTGTGGCAATAATCAAGTTACTTGACCTCTCTGGGAATGGAATAGAGAAGTATTTATTAAATGTTTAGTATGTGCCAAGCATAATGCTAAGCACTGGTGATAAAGATAGAAAACTGAGATAGACCCTCCAGGAGCTTTCATTCTAATTGGGGGAGACAACAAATAAAGGAGGGCTTGTGTCCTGTTTAGTTCATAGCAGATGGAAAGTCCAGGTAATATTTAGGGAATCTAGTGGGGCAAATGGCAAGGCCCTGAGAACTTTGGGGAGCAATAGCAGAGCAGATGGACCCCAACCAAGAGTATAGTCCCTAACCAAGGGTCAGAGTGAAATAGGGCTCTGGGATGCCTCCAGATAGGGATGTGAGGGTCAGCATCCAGCTGATAGTAGAATCCTTTACCTGATGGAAACTGGCAATCAGGCAATGAGGAGATGGTTTGAGGAAAAATTCTGTGAATTTCTATAGTGGTAGCCGGTGGTACTGGTCAGCCTTCTAGCTATCTGTTGCCAGGCTGAGACAGAGAAGAGGAAGAGCTCTGGTTCACTGATATAAAAATGGCTGGTCTTCTTTATCAGGAAATCCCTTTCCTTATCTGTAAAACTATGGGTGCGACTAGATGCTCAGAGTAGCTAGTTAGGCTGAAGACACTGGGGCAGCCAATATCTGTCTTTTTTTTTTTTTTTTTGGTCAATCTGCCCTCACATTTAGCCCTGGGTTCATTGTTTTGGGGTTTTCTGTCTTTTCAATAAGTGAACGAGGGTCCCCAGTGTTCCAATTCCATCCTCATTTCAGATTCTGGGGAAACAAATCCCCATATTTTGAGCTCCATAATAAGTGGCTTTCCTCATTGTAAAGGGTGGAAGGTTGTGGGGGGACGGAGAGAGAAAATTTTTTTTTACAAAAAACTTACCTACTGTACAAAAAAACCTCCCTAGTATTCCATCAGCCATGGAACAAAGAGTCATCCTTACACTTTGGAATCAGCAAGAAAGAGAGTCCTGATGGGCTTAGATTGCCCCTTTAATATATACCTGGAGCTCCTACTAAGTGGTTAATTTAAATGTCCTCATGGCCAATAAGAAATAGTCCCAGAATGTTCTGTGTCCAACTCTTTGTGCCCCCATTTGGGGTTTTCTTGACAAAGAAATGGGAGTAGTTTGCCATTTCCTCCTTCAGCTCATTTTACAGATGAGGAACTGAGGCCAACAGAATTAAGTGACTTGCCCAGGGTCATACACCTAGTAAGAGTCTGAGGCTAGATTGAACTCAGAAAGATAGTCTTCTTGACTCCAGACCTAGCTTCTAGATTGTTACCTAAATGTCCAATCCCCAAATATCTGCCATCTACTCTGACATCAGAATAAGGAAGGGCCTTCCATTAGGGATCCCAGAGGAAGGCATGATTTGACACGAATATTACAAACAAGACCTGAGAAGTGAAGACATCCTCAAAGAGTCAATTCCGACAAAATATGTTAGTTTTTCATATTAGGGTTGAATTTAATATTTATCAAAATATGAAAGGGCAGAAGCACAAAATTGGAAAAGAGCCAGATTGGATTCTTGAAACAACCCTGAACATTTAGCTTAATGTGGCTGTTTCAGCATTCAAAAGCTGTCCCTTTTTCCCTTAATTTCTTTTCTTTGATTTTATATTTTTTTATAGTTCTATCCAATTTATGATCCACTTTACAATGCTCTCTTTCATGTTTTCTGAAAGCAATTTTTCTTTTACAGCTTTTCAAGTTCTATTTATTTTCTAAGAATAAAAATAGAACAATATTAATGACTTTTTTATATTTCCATCTCAGATAGATAAAGCAGTTATTAAGTACTCTACTGCCAGATACAAATGAATACTTATTAATAAATTATTCAATTATTTTAAAATTAAAATAATAATAACAATAATAGAAAACTGTTAAAATGACTTCTAAATAAAATAATAGAAAATTAGACTGGTTTCCGTTAGAAAAGTATATGATCTTTTTAAAAAAAACTTAAGTGTGATATCATAGTGTTTTTCTTTTAACACTTTAAACTATGAGCCTCAAGATAAAAAACAAAAAGGAAAAGGATGTATATGTAGAAAAATATTTATAGCAGCCCTTTTCTGGGGGCAAAGAATTAGAAATTGAGGGGATGCCCATCAATTGGGGAATGGCTGAACAAACTGTGGTATGTAGTTATGGTGGAATACTATTGTACTATAGGAAATGATGAGCAGGATGCTTTCAGAGAAAGCTGGAAAGACTTATATGAGCTGATGCTAAGTGAAACATACTGTATGCAAAATAACAGCAATATTGTAGGATGATAAGCTGTGAAGGATAACTGTTCTCAGCAATACAATGATGCAAGACAACTCTGAAGGACTTGTGGTGAAAAATGCTATCCATTCCCAAAGAACTGATGGTGTCTGAATACAGATTAAAGTATACTTTTTTTTACTTTATTTTTCTTGAGGGTTGTTTTGGTCTTCATTTTCTTTTACAACATGACTATTATGGAAATGTTTTGCATAACTGCACATGTATAACCTATATTGAATTGTTTGCCTTGTTAATGAGGCAAGGGAAAGAATTTGGAACTCAAAGTTTCAAAAAATGAATGCTAAAAATTATTTTTACATGTAACTAGGGAAAAGTAAAAAAAAAATATAAAAACTATCTTATTTGTGCTTCCTCCTAAAGTTCATTCTGTTCTCTTTTGTGCATTAAAAAAAATGGAGGTTTAAAAATAAATTAACTACGAGCCTCTCACTCATAGTATCTGTATGAGCATAAAAGTCACTTACTTGACCTCTCAGTTCCTCAGAAGTAGGAGCAATATTTATCTTATATAAATTGGGAGGTGGTTTCCTTTTAAGTAAGCAAAGAGGTTGTCCTCAGAATTTGATTGCACTAGAGGGCTCAGGCCATGTAAAGGTCAGCCTATAGAGAGAGTCAGGGCTATGGACATTTTTTGAGGAATTTCCACCAACCTAGCATTGCCCATGGGAAGGCAGAGGAGGAGGGGAATTGTGTAGCATTTTAATGTAATCAGGAATGGTAGTCTTTTTTAATCTTACCAGCAAATTGTTGTGTTTTATGATCTACAAGGGTTCCATTGGCATTCTAATCCCAAACCTAGATTGGCCTGAGCTAGACCTGGCCCTAAATAGTGCCCTTCCTCCCAGGAAGTGTCTCCAACCTCCACATCTTTGAACCATATCTCTACACTTTACACTCCCCTGGATGCCATTCTATTTCAGGTGTCATCTCTTCTGAATTAGAGTACTAAGATAGCTTCCTAACTGGTTTTCCTGCTTCTGGGAAAGAGCACTAACTCTGGGGTCAGATGACCTAGGACTACAGGTCCCATCTCTGATACTTTACTACCTGAGTGACCTTCTGCAACTCATTTAACCTCCTTAGCAAGAAGGACCTCAGTTTCCTCAAATGTAAAAGGAAGAAGTTGGTCTAGAACTAGATGATATTTGAGGTCTTTTACAATTCTACATCTATGACTCAGTTTATCCCTTTTACACTATTGCCTGAGAAATTTTCCTAATGCACGACTCTGATCACATCACTCCCTTACTAGAATACCTTCAGGGGCTCTCCATTGCCTACTGAACAAAGCATAAATTCTACATTCTGAAGTTTAAGACATTTAACAATCTGATTCCAATTTCATTTTCTAGTCTCATCTCATATTCATCATCCAACTCTTCAGATATATTCCACCAAACTTGGTTCTAGTCTATCCTTTACCTTCATCCTACCCTCTCCTGTCTCCAACAATGTCTCACCATGTCCCCCATGCTCTTGTCTCTATTGAAGTCCTTTTCTTTCAAGGCCTTGTTCAAGGGCCACCTCTTTCCTGGCACCTCCCCCCCCACTCCCCAGTCTTAACTGTACTCCATCAAACTAGAATTGATCTGTCCCTCCTTAAGTTTCTCATAACATGTTAAGTCCTTAGTTAAATCCTTCTCCCACAGTTATTCATGGATATGTCTCTTCTCTCCATTAGAGTGTAAGCTCCTTAAGAAATTATCTGAGTTATGTCTATAAAAGGATCATAGATTTAAAGCTGGAAGGAACTTTCCAAATGATCTAATGAGTCCAGTGGTGTAGCTTTGAGGCTACAGGTTCCCCACCCCTGAATCCAACCCATTCATTTTGCAGCTGAAGAAACCAAGGCCTAGAAAGGTAAGTAGTTTGCCCAAGGTCAAACAAGTAGCAGAGTCAGAATTTGGACCTATGTCCTCTAAATCTGGGTAGCTAAGTGGTGCAGTAGATAGAGCACAGGACCTGGAGTCAGGAAGACTTGGGTTCAAATTTGGCCTTAGACACTAGGTGCATGACCCTAGGCAACTCAACCCTGATTGCCTCAGTTGCCTCATCTGGAAAATGAGCTGGAGAAGGAAATGGCAAACCATTCCAGTGTCTTTGCCAAGAAAACTCCAAATGGGGTCACAGAGAGTCAGACACTACTGAAATGACTAAACAACAACCACCTTTAACTCCAAATTCAGTGCTCTTTCCACTGGACCCCAAAGCAACTATTCCTCACATTGCGCTTACATAGTAGACTATTCCTAAATATTTGTTGAATTTTTAAGTTCTAAATCTATGCTGTTTTCTTAGATTCTCAGTGGACATGTATGACGGCAAGTCAGTATTCTCTTTAAAGATACCTTCTCAACCCTGAAAGACTATTATTAAGCTGCCTGCCCCTTAGCCTTTTCTCCTTCAGGCTAAATGATCCAAGTTATTTTAACCTTTCATCTTATGTCCTACTTTCCAGCCCTCTAATCATTTTTGTCATTCCCTTTCCCCCTCCACTGCCAAAATAGCCCCATGTTTTCCAAAGGTAATATGATATATTGAAAAGAGAAGAAATGTGTGACCTGCTTCGCTTGAGAGCATCACTTCCAGTTAATTAGATAGAGTAAAGAATAATCCACAGTCTGCAGAACCGTATAATTACAGTGGATGGAGATGGACAACTAGGGATTTTTCAGAGTAGCAATGCCTCTGGGCACCAGCAAATGATTTTCATAGATAAGTAAGCAGGGATATTTTAATTGGTGATCCTGATAATTATTTCCTTTTCTGTGTCAGGGACTGCTACACTGGGGAATGAAGTTTCCCTGGGGGGGGAAATGAGTCTTGCAGCAAATACCACAGGAGAACGCTGTCACTGTATGCTGATGCTCATATTCCCCAAGCCACACTCAAGAAGACTTACCAAAGCACATGAATTTCTTTCGATTCAACTCAATTCTGTTCAATAAACACCTATGAGGTTCTACTTATTAGTACGAGGTCCTATACTAGGGGTATCCTAGGGGGATCTAGGTGGTAGAGTGATTAGAGTGCCAGGCTTGGAGTCAGAAAGACTCCTATTCCTGAGTTCAAATCTGGCCTCAGATACTTACTAGCTGTAGGAAAGTCAGTTAACCTTGTTTGCCTCAGTTTCCTCACCTGTAAAATGAGCAAGGAGATGCAAAGAAAATGACAGAAAGAAATGGCAGACCACTCCAGTATCTTTGCCAAGAAAACCCCAAATGGAGTCACCAAGAGTTGGACATGACTGAAAAATGACTGAAGAACAACAAAACCTGTGCTAGGGGCTAGTGATACAGTCAGAAATGAAACAGGCCTTGCTCTCAAAGAAACATTTTTCTGGGATGGACCTGAGGGGTGCAATTTGTACACAGATAATAAGTATAAAATACACAAAAAAAAATACTTTGCAGCAATTTGGAGAGGGAGGGAACTAAGAACTTGGTCGGGCAAGGTAGAACAGGAAAGGCCTTGAGTACAAGATGGAACCTGGACTATATCTTGAAGGAAGCTGTATATTGAAGGTAAATTGGAAGAAAGTTAAGGGCATGTACCAACTGATAACCAAAGAAATATGGTATCAACTGATCCCTGTCTGGAACCATTAAGCAACACAGAGCTGCAAACTACCACTGAATTCTGCCGAGTGGAGCCATGTCTAATGATGATGAACAGTTTACTGAAGAGGTAGAGAATCAAATCCATACAATCAAAGATGGAAATGATAACCCCCTAGGCCAAATCAGATGATTTTGCTAAGGAAATTGAAACTTAGAGAAAGGAAGTGACTTGCTCAATGTCACTCGGTGAGTTCGTGGCTCAGCAGGACCAGAACCCAGAATCTTCTGACTTTCCATAACATCTGGCTGCCTCCCACTGAACCATCATGGACTCCAAAAGAACACAGGTGAAACACAAGCTGGCACCAATGTAATTTTAAGGGCCAGATCATTTTAAAGGCCTACAGAGGCCAGACTTCTATGTGTCTGTTAGAACGACGTTAGCTGATCTTACAACTGATGCAGCCTTCACAAGTACCGCCCACTTCTCTGTCCTGCCTACCCATAGCGGTCAGCCAATACCCCTTGTTGTTTGTGCACTTGGTTCCTCCCCTCCACCCACAGTGGTGGGATTTACCTCCAGGGATTCCCCCAAACAGAGCTGTAGTCAGTGTACACGCCCACACCCATTAGCTATGCCACTGCCTGGTAGAAGCATCACAGAAAGCCCTTTGCCCCTGATAAAGATAAAAATAACATGAAGAGGCAAGATGGCACCACCCACAGATCCTGGAATGCAGCCAATCCTACTGCCATTTGAAGTGAACTTCTACTCAACAAGATTGGGGAATGAACCACAATATCGCTTGGGAACTGCTGAAAGGGGAGCAGAGATGAGATAACCCAAAATTCTACAGTTGGAGGTAGTAAGAAGAATGCTAACCTACAGAATCGAGGCACCCAACTCTGCCACTACTTCATTGTAACACCTTGGGTAATTTATTTCCCCTCTAAGGGTCTCAGTTTCCTTCTCTATAAAATGATGTGGTTGAGCTAGAGGCTTTCTAAGGTCCCTTCCACCTCTGGCAGTCTATGACTTTATATTTCTATGTATGTGTGACATTGATTCCAGAACGTATCTCAGAGATCATCTTATCTCCACTGTATCCTGTATTCAGCTTGTTTGTACATAGTTTTTTGTTTTTGTTTTTGCATGTTGACTTCCCCATTAGACTGTGAGCTTCTTGAGAGCAGGAACTGTCTTTTGCCTTTCTTTGTATCCCTAACATTTAGTGTGATGCCTGGTACATAGTAGGTGTGTTTAACAAATATTAATTAACTAACTGACTGGAAACCTGGTTCTATTCCATCCCCTCCCCTCCTAGGGAATAGGAAGGAGTCAAGTGAGTTTTGGGAGAAAATAAAGAAATTAAAACAATCAAAATCATTTTACAGAGAAGGAAACTGAGGCTCAGTGAGTTGTTTAAGATTACATAGAAAATAAGCATCACAGGTGAAACTTGAACCCAGGGCCTCTGTCTCCAGAGCTACTCTACCACACTGCAGGCCTTGAATATTAAATAGACAGCTCAGTATAAGTGATTTGATTAGCCCTTATCCAAAAAGAAAATTTCCTGAGTCAGGAAGAAATAGCGACTGTGGGAGCTGACTCTAGGTACCTTGGGGATGCAAGGAAAGGAGACATGTAAGTGGGCATCTACTTCATAGCTTTCATAAGAATTCTAGGGGATGGTACTAGAAGGGACCTGAGAGTTCATTTGGCCCAATCCTTCTCTCCTTTTGCAGATGAGGAAACTGGAGGTCAAAGAAGTGGCTTTCTCAAGTAGTGAGTCAGTAGTGGACTTTAAAGTAGGTCCTTGGGCTCTGGATCCAGTGGTCTTTCCACTAGACCCCCAGCTCTGTCTGCAGGCTCTGAACACAAGCACTGGAGTCACAAGCGCTGGAGGTGGCCTGACTCTAACTACAAAGAACATTTCAGCCCAACAGGAGATCAGACCAAAAGAAGCTTATGCAATGAACCAACAGGAGTGAGAAGGGTACTATGGCAAGAGATTGGCAAGAAGACTTCCTTGGAGGCTATCCCTGGATTTGACTTCTCTGTGTCTCCACTTCCCCATCTGTAAAATGGGCATGATCATACCACCTCCTTGCCTCACAAGGGAAGGTTGTGGACATTCATTCTGTAAAGGCCTCTGAGCAGCAAGACACATTATAAATAGGAGGTGGTGTGCTATGATCACCTATGAGACCCTTGTGCCTTCCAGCGAAATAGCTTGCCTGAGCCAAATTACTGACATGGTTCGCTGTCATGTGCTAGGAAGGCAAAATTTATGACAGACTTATTTATGTAGAGTGAGTCACAGAAACCCTTGGTGAAGGAGGAGTGGAAAGGGGCTTCCTACAGAGGCAGGTAACGCGCTCACCCTGCCCTTCCCCCAATTGCCCTGGAGATAGATTTCCTCCCCATTCACCAGCCAAGGTTCATAACTCAGCCCGAAGCCAGACTGAGGTCTGAGAGGCCCAGCCTGAGGGCTAAGGAGAGGGGAGCCCAGGTCTGAGAAAGAGGTGGAACATTTGAAACTTTCAATGTTGCTATGCAGGAGTTCAGAGCTCGAATCCCTGATCATGGCTGAAATTCCCCAGCACCTCCTTGGAACCAGTCTCCTTCACACATTTGTGTAAGAGGTTTCTGTGTTATGCCTTCCCAGAGATAACGTTACCCTCTGGTTGTGGGCCAGGTCAGAGTAAAGTCAGGTTGCCCTAAACCTGCATTAGGAATCTTGTTAGCTTACTGAAATGGATTCTCTCTTCTCTCCTGTGTGCTGTGGCCCAGCTCTCCATAGGTAGAGGAGTTTTCTCAACACTTAGTGGGTTTAGTGGACACTATTGTGTCTCCAGGGAGCTAAAACAAAAGAAATACAATCACAGAATTTAGTCCTAGGAGGGAGCGTCCAACTCCCCCATGTGTATGGATGAAGAAACTTCATAAAGGTGAAAGGATTACCCAAAGTTATCATCCTTTGGGGCAGCTGGGTGGAACAGCGCAAAGTGCTGGGCCTGGAGTCAAGAAGAATCATCTTCCTGAGATCAAACCCAGACTCAGACTCTTTGGGCAAGTCATGTAACCCTGCTTGCCTCAGTTTCCTCATCTGTAAAATGAGCTGGAGAAGGAAATGGCAAACCAGTCCAGGATCTTTACCAAGAAAATCCCCAGTGGGTTCATGAAAGTGTCAGACACAATTGAAATGACTAAACAATAATCACTTGGTTGGAGATAAGTGAACTCCATTTTCCTCTCTCATTCAGCCATCCTAGGGGTTAGTTAGAGGTATTTTGTTTAGATGCCCCAAATCCTGAATTTTACATTTTACTGCAACGTATCCTGCACATGGTGCCGTGATAGACTACTGAAGTGCCATGAGGTTGTTTGGTTTTCACTCTTCACTTTCGGGACTTTTCCACTTCCTGCTGGGAAAGTTGTCTCACCCTTGACATGTCTCCACCCTTTGGACTCCCTTTCTGATTGGTTAGTCTCTGACCCAACCACCATTTCATTTTTCATGCTCACTTCTAGCTCTAGGCTCCCACTCTCACTCTACACTTTGCTTCCTTACCAGCAGCCCTGTCCTTGTGTAGACACTCTTCTGCCTTCCCTTCGCTCCCTTTAAGTATTTTCTTTCCTCTTTAGAATATAAGCTGCTTGAAGGTAGAAACTGTTTTTTTCCCCCTTGTATTTGTATCCTTAGAGCTTCATACAATCCCTGGAAAGCAGGAACTTGGTAAGCAGGAGCTTAGAATAGTTCCTGGTAAATGTTTAATAAAAGCTCTAGCTAGCTATCTGGTTTGGGGTGAGATGGTGGTTAAGAAACATAGAAAAGGAAAGCCTCAGCTGTCTGCAAGTCTCAGCATCTCAAAGCATTGTCCCTTTAAAGAGCAGGAGGTGGGACCACACTTGCAAGCCTTTTTGCTGTAAAATAACTCATGTTTTTATAGCAAAGTTTATAAGGCACTTTCCTCACAACAACCATCAAGACAGTGAACAAAATCTTGTACACATCCAGCTAGTAAGACTCAGAAGTATCATTCAAACCCCTGGGGTATGTATATATATATCTATATCTATATATCTATATCTATGTCCATATCCATATCTATATCTATCTGTGTGCGTGTTTGTATATATATATATGTATATACACAATACAAAGCCCATGATATATATGCATAAACACATACATACACAATACATGCATGTGTATATGCATACATTAGCATATGTGTGTATGTATATGCACATGTGTGTATGTGTATTACGGAACCTATAAATGGTTAGCCCTCCTCATGTCTCATCTTTGCTGTACTACTTTGGGACTCTTCTGACTTTTCCACCATTCCCCCTTCCTCAGCTGTCCCATCTCTCCTCTCTCTGCTTTTCCATTTTCTTTTGTATATTGTCTTCCCCCATTAGATTGTAAGCTCCTTGAGGGCAGGGACTGCGTTTCTTTCTTTCTTCCTTCTTTTCTTTCTTTCTTTCTTTCTTTCTTTCTTTCTTTCTTTCTTTCTTTTTTATTTGTATCTTCAGCACTTAGCGCAGTGCCTAGCACATAGTAGGTGCTTAATAAATATTTTTTGATTGACTAGGAGCCTTCTGCTATTCCATTACCCACCCCCTCCCCCAGAAAAAAGGAGGGAGTCAAGTGAATTTTAGGAGAAAATGAAGAAATTTAGCCAAACTGAATGTAAGCACCTTGAGGACAAAGATTACTTTTTATTTTTATCTTTGTATCCTCAAGTTTGTACATAGTAGGTGTTTAATAAGTATTTGTTGAATTAAACTGGATTTTCATAGCAGAAAAAAATCATACATGGAATTAATACATATTTAATTTAATATTTTAGAGGGAAAATAACATTAGCATTGACATTTTCTTACATATTCTCTTGAGCACAGTTTGGGAAATGGTGCGGGGACCAATAACATTATGGACTCCAGATATGTCCTCAGTAGTCCCTGAGCATATGCCTGGAGTCTAGCACAGTACAATAATAAGAGTGCAGCAATAATAGCTTGTATTTATATCATGAGTCACACAGAAGTTTAGAGTTGGAAGAGACCTTAGAGGACATTTAGTCCAACCTCCTACCAGATTCAGGAATCTCTTCTACACCATCCCTGTGGCCATCTAGTCTGTTTGAACACTTTATGATGGGGAGCTCACTGCAACCTATAGCTGTGTAATATAATTATATTATAATTATAATATATTTAATATTATAATTATAGAGTTCCCTGGGAGTACAAGTACTATTTATATAATGGGGGATAGGCCAATGAGTCCAGTACTTATGAGCATATACAGAATACTTAACTGAGGCAGTTTCTGTATGGATACACAGACATTCTGTAACTGGTTCTGGTCCACTACAATAAAAAGGAGACTCTTTGATTATCTATAGAGTTAGAATTGTGATATAATCAAAAGACACTAGTCAGCCAGGGTCTGTCCCTTAGTCTCAATTTTTCTTGCCTGGTGTCTTCAAGTGAGAAGGCAAGGACTAAGTCCTAACTGAAGAGAGAGGCATCAGGCCTTCATCTTCCGACCAAGCCCATGAACACGAGTGTGTTATTACTTCTATCTCTACTGTGTTTATTCTTCCTACTTTTAGGTGGAGAGTGGAGATAATTATGTCCATTAGGTCAGGAGAAGGATCCACCAGCAGGTCTAGGAGCAGAGTCCATGCCAGGGTTCTGCAGACCAACCTAGCATCAAGGCCCCAAGGAACAGCCCTATCAGGACCCAGCCTAGCAGTAGCTGAGACATAGATCCATCCAGCAGTTACACCACATTGGGGAGTGAACTTGGTGGGGTCAATGCTGTGTAAAAATGATGTTAAGTCTGAGCCCACTGTCCTTAGGTGGTGGAGATAAGGGTATGGCCCCCAAGTATTGTGGTAGAAAGAGGAGTATTTGTACTTGTTCTTACTATATTTTCAAAGTAAATATCCCTTCATAAAAGCTAATTGATAGGAATTGGTTAAGTGGAACTGGGGTGCTAATTATTGATGGCTAACAGTGTGGGAAACACATTGGATTGGGAGCTAGAGTCAATAGCATCAGAGAAAGATACCACAACCCTCCAGGGGAACCCCTAGTACTCTGAGAGAGACATGGTGAGGTCAGAGTCATGACTGCACTTAGTTAACAGGATCATAGATTTAAGCTAGAAGAAGCCTTAAAAATCCTCTAATGGAAACTTCTTGTGCAAATGAGAGAAATGGGTCCCAGAGGTGTGAGGTGACTTGCTTGAAGTCACACAGGTAAAGTGAAAGAACTGAGATGTAAACTGAGGTTTTCTGTATCCAGATCCATTCTTCATCCTAATATCACCCACTGCCTCCCTGTTCTGAAAATTTTTTCTCTAAGGCAGCAGTTCTCAAAGTATGATGTACAGACCTCTCAGTATCCACAAGACCCTTTTAGGGAGATTGCAGGGTCAAAACAATTTTAATAATAATACTAAGACTTTATTTGCCCATTGGGAAAAAAAACTTTCTTTTCCAACCACATATATGTATGAGGCCAGATTTTCTTTATACATTTCAACCAAAATAATATGTCACATTAGATTGAGTGCAGAAATAAATATAGGTATCTAGCTGTCTTCTATTAATACATACATTAAAGAGATTTACAAAACTACGTAAAATAATGCCACTCTTCTGGCTCAATTTTTTTTTGGTTTTGGAAATTGTAGTTATTTTCATTGAAGTATTTTTATAAAACTATTTTTCACAAACTGTGTCATTTAGGTTAACCTAAAATAGATTTAATATTCTTACTTTTAATGATATTTTCCCTAATTACACATAAAAGCAATTTTTAACATTCTTTTTTAAAAATTTTGAGTTCCAAATTCTCTTTCTCCCTCCTTCTCTTCCCCCTCCCTGAGATAATAAGCAATCTGGTATACGTTGAACATTTGCAATCATGTGAAACATATTTCCATATTAGTCATTTTGTGGAAGAAAGCTTGAACCAAAAAAAATAAAAAGTGAAAAATAGTATACTTCACTCTGCGTTTAGACTCCATCAGTTCCTTATCTGGAGGTGGATAGCATTTTTCATCATGAATCTTTTGGGATTATCTTGGATCATAGTATTGCAGAGAATAGCTAAGCCATTCAAAGTTGATCATCATACAATAGTGCTGTTACTGTGTACAATATTCTCCTGGTTCTGCTCACTTTACTCTGCATCAGTTCATGTTAGTCTTTCCAGATTTTTCTGAAATCATCCTGCTTGTCACATTATAGCATAAAAGTAATCCATTACAATCATAAGCTACAACTTGTTCAGCCATTTCCCAATTGATGGATAGTCTTGTTTTTAAATGAATTAATAAATAATTTTATTCATTTTAATTTCAAATACAGTAGACATCAATAGATATATTTCACATAAACAAAAGTTATTTGGGGTCCTCAATAATTTTTAAGAGTGTAAAGAGGTCCTGAATTCAGAAAGTTTGAGAACCGCTACTCTAATGCGTTAGGTTATCTCTTGTAGCAAACGGCATTTTGAACACAAGAGGGAAGCCAAATAAAAGAATGACTGAACTGTGCTGTGGTGTAACAGCTGAATCACTGCCATCTCACTGTATTACACACAATCCTCATTGTTTCCCTCCACCTACGGTTCTCTCTGCCCTACATATGCCAAAATGTTGGAGGTTAGATTCCAAAGAGAGATTGAAGGTGACTTAGGAACTTCTTTAAGAAAAAAAGGTCACATTAACTTGTGATCATAATTCAGAAAAAGTTGTGAGAGCAGAATGACCCTTAAGCCAACTGGATGACTTCAGAAGTTCATAGAATCTTAGGATTGGAGGGAAAATTAGAGACCATCAAGTTTGAGTTCATTTTACAGGTGGGAAAACTGAGGTCCAGAGAAATCCAGACTTAAAGGTGTAAAGAGAATTATAGTAATTTTCAATTATAGATAGACAGATCTTCATTTGTTTTTCACAACAACTCTATGGAGGAGGTAAGGCAAGTCATCCTCATTTTATAGAAGAGGAAACTAAAAGAGAGCTTTGCCCAAGGTCACCAGAGCTAGTAAGTGGCAGATGCAGGATTTGAGTCTAGATCTTTGCCCACTAGTCCAAGGCTTTCCTCATGATTGATGTTCCTAATGACAGCGCTGAGTCAACAAAAATATCCATGAAATTACATCCAGTATCTCCTGCTTACAAAGACAAAGAAATATACCATACATCTCAGAAAGTTTTCCATCAAAAAGTGTTTGAATAAAAATATTTTGGAGATTTTAAAGAGGCTAGTCAAAATCTTTGGGGAAATTCACTTATGGAAACAATGAAGGGATGAGCAAAAGTAAAGACAATGGTATAGTATTATGCTGGTTCTTTTGTAGGACTCCATCTGTAAGATTTTAGTGAAGAAAGTACCAAAACGAACTCCTAAGAAGGTCCTAGATCTCAGTTTCCTCATCTGTACACATTATAACCCTCTGTAGACTAGATTCCTGTCCAACTGATCTATTTGCTGTCTCTCATACACAGCCTTCTGCCTCCATGCATTTGCACAGTCTGTGTCCCTAGCCCATGATACATTCCCTTATCATCTCTTCCTCTTTGAGTATCTGGTTTCCTTCAAGTTCAGTTCAAGTGCCACCTCCTACTTGAGGACTTTCTAGATTCTTCATGCCCATCCCCCAGCTTCCCATTTTCCCTTCCTTTCCCGTTACCTTAAAAAAAACTTTTGCATATACTTATATGTGCATGTTGTTGCTCCAGATAGACTATAAGGTTCTTGAAGATAAGAACTGTTTCATTTTTATCTTTGCATCCTCTAGTGCTTAGCATAGTACCTGGAACATGGTAGATGCTTAACAAACTCTTGTTGACTGATAGTAAAATTTGAGTGTCAGACCAGATGATGTCTAAGGGCTCTTCCAACTCTAAATCTGTATTTTGTAATCCAGTAAATAGGTAAATTGAAGGGGGCCTTGTTACAATGAGGCTCCTATGCCCTATAGAGCTTGTCAATTGCAGTGCAGATAGGATTGGAAGGTGCTGAGAGGTCTGACATTAAGTCCTCCATCTTGCATTAAGTTGCAAATGTTCCAAGAAGGTTTTTCTACTCCTCTTCCCAAATATCTTGATTATTAATTACATAGTTACTCAGCTTTAGGGGAGTTAGGTTAGAAGGAGCCCATCTGGAAGATGGGGAGCTCTTTTCTCATAAAGACTCCATTCATCCTAATGGAACATGCTGGTATGTTTTTGTTTGAATGCAAATGCTCCCCACAAGCAGCAGCTTGCATAGGGCTTATCAAAAAGTACCTCCAAGATGAAGAGTTTTAAGATGGCTAGGGGGAAAGCAGCCTCAGCCTCAGCCTCAGCTGGAGGACTGGTGGTCATGCTGGAGTCACAGGGCTGCCTTGTGATCTCTGACCTTCCAAGGCACTTGGAATGGTCACCAGCAGCCCTGTCACTGATAAGACTTCTGAAGAACTCTGATGATTCAGTTGGGGAGATGGGCCAACAAAACGAAGAACCGAGATATTGGGGGGAGGGGGAATCTGGTGAGGTAGGAAGGGAATGGTAAGCCTCCTTATTTAAATTCAACTAACATATATTAAGTACTTTCTGTGTTCAGAGTCTCGTGCTAGGCACAGGGGAGACTCAGAGATAGCACAAAACATACCCTGTCTTCTTGGACCATACAGTCTAAAGGGCAAAAGGGGATATAATAGAGGCATGAATCATACAAAATAGAATATGCTGCTAAATGTATGAGAGGTGAAAACTGAGCTCTTTACTAGGTGTCTAATAAATCCTTTCCCATTCATTCATTCATGCCTTCATTCATTCAAGATCCATGAAAGAATGGCTCATTTCTCATGTGGAAAACCAGGGAAGGCTTCAGATAGGAGGTTCTCTTTGAAATTATTTTTAAAAAGGTGCTTAAGATTTCAGCAGAAAAATTTGGAAAGCATTGTGGATTTGTGAGAAACAAATGCTCCTGAAAGGCAACAGGGAATACTTAGCTCGTAAGTTACAAGACAAGTCATGGGAAAGGGACAGCAACTTTAAGCCCTTCTGATATTGTAATACTGGACATAAGCGGGGAATAGACAAGAATGGAGCTGAGCTGAAGGGAGGCTTCCAAAACCTGAGCTGTCCACTTCTAAGGAGTGGACAGCAGAAATTCTGTGCAGCACAGGGGTCTCAGCTTTTTCTGAGAAACTATCCCAAAGTCTGATAGGGTGACAGTACAATTTAATATTAGGTGAGAATCAATGTATCAATAAGCATTTTTAAATCATCTGCTATAAGCCAAGCGCTGGAGATATAAGGACAAAAATGAAATAGTCCACACCCTCAAAGAAGGGGGGGACTGAAGGGAAATCCCTCTCCTATTGGGAAGCCCTATGAGCCAAAGAGGCACAGCTAGGTGGCAGAGTGGATAGAGTGCTGGGCCTGAAGTCAGGAAGACTCATCTTCCTGAGTTCAAATCTGACCTCAGACACTTACTAGACATATGACCCTGGGAAAGTCATTTAAACCTGTTTGCCTCAGTTTCCTCATGTTGTAAAATAAGCCGGAGAAGGAAATGGCAAACCACTTCTGTATCTTTGCCAAGAAAACCCCAAATAGGGTCCTGAAGAGTAGGACACGACTGAAAGGACTGAACAGCAACAACATGAGCTAAGGAGAGGCAATAGCAATCTGCTCAGAGACCAGTCACATAAAGCTTTGATAGTCATAGATGGTTATAGCTGAAAAGAGCCTTGGAAATCATCTAATCTGACTTTAGGAGCTCAAAACATCAAATGTGTGGCAAAGCTGTCAATGACAAAGAAGCAGCGATATCATGCAAACCCTTGTGGCCTGTCACAAACTGGTCTTCCCATATTGGAACTCCCTTCTTACCCTGTGGCCTTTCCTTTGGGTTGTCTGGTTCATTCCAGAACTTCCGTCTTAAAGAGCTTGCCCGGGCCGGCCATGTCTTCCTTCCTCTCGAGGCTGCATTCCAGAATCTCTTGAACTTTCTCCACGATGCTCCTGAGGTAGGTACTGTCATCTCTTCTTCTCTCCCTGTTCCCACACTTTTCAGCTTCCTTTTAATGTGTTGTCTTCCCCCATTAGAATGTAAGCTCCTTGAGGGCAGGGGTGGTCTTTGTTTCTGCTTATATTTGTATTCCTAACACTTAGCACAGTGCTTGGCAGATAGTAAATTCTTAATAAATGCTTGTTGACTCATTCTGGTTGGACCGGACTCCAATCCTACCAAAACTTTGGACAAACTGGGAGACCATCTAAGACAGGTCTGGGCCCTGCAAATAGTAGCTGGAGTCCTTGGGCAAAAGACCAGAATCTTCATATGAGGGAGGTGCACAAACTTAGTGAGTTCTTATCTTTACCGTCAAAGTCTCTCATCCAGGTAGCTAAATCACTGCCAACAGCACCACTTAAAAACATTATTCTGAGGAGTACATAGGTTTCACCCCACTTCCAAAGATGTCTATAACATGCAGAAGATTAAGAACCCATATTCTGCAGCATGGCTTCTACATAGCTGAAGTAGAGCATATGTTACATTTTTATCCCCTCTACATTTTGCCTTGAGACAAAATCCCAGTTGTCTGCCCTCAGTGGGGCTCCATTTATACAATTCTGGATCTGGTAGCTTGGGGTGGTGTGCCCACAGAATGGCCCCCATAGAAGGGAAGCCATATTTAAGGTTAAGAGGGAAGAGTATAGGATCCTCAGATTTAGTGCTGAAAGGAACCTTAACGATCACCTAGCCCTTCATTTCACACATCAGAAAAATGAGGCTTTTGAGATGTTAAATGGCTTACCCTCAATCATATGGTAAACTTACAGGAGCCCAGTGAGGAAGGCCAAATCTCCTGACTCCCAATTTAGTGGGCTTTCCACTACTACCTACTATTTCTCAATACTAAGGGGCCAGTCCATCAAGACATCAGTTTCCAGTCTCCTGATGTATAAATATAGAATAAGGAAACTGCAGCAAACAAAGAAATGTGTAGGGAGGGAAAATTTTTGGCATTACTGACTTCTAAGTACATACACAAATGCACACACATGCATATATAAATAGATATAAAATCAGGAAGTTTGGTTGTGAGGTATCTATTCTGGGGATGGCTGAGTAGCCCCATTACAACATAGATGCTCCTGAGCCAGAGCAGCTGATATTCCAAGGAAACCTTTAAATCTCTTTTGTAATCTGATAGTCACATACTTTGTTTTGGGGGCTTTAGGAAATGTTTGCTGAATTTGATTTTCATTTTCCTTCTCAATGAGCAACAATCCCCACTAAAACTACAACCCTGACTTTGGGCTTAAGAGTTTACGCTTTTATGGTCTAATTGCCCATAAATAACAGATTTCCTCTGTGCCAGTGAATATTCAGGGGAGAGGGGTTTTGGGGATTTGGGTGGAGAAGACCCTCAGAGGCCTGGTCTTCTCAGTTTCACACAGGTACCTGTTCTTGCCTTTGAGAACCTAATAATAACAATAGCTAGTATTTGCATAGCACTTTAAAGTTTCCAGAACATTTTACAAATATTGTCTAATTTGATCGTCACAACAACCCTGGGGATAGGTGTTGTTATAATCCCTTTTATATAGATGAGGAAACTGAGGCAGCAAAGGTTAAATGACTTACCCAAGCTTACAAACTAACAAGAGTCTGAGGTAAGATTTGAACTCAGGTCTTTCTGACTCAAAGTCCAGCACTTAATGCATGATGCCATAAATGGCAGGGGTATTCTACACCAGGTAGAATCTTTCTCTCTCTCTCTCTCTCTCTCTCTCTCTCTCTCTCTCTCTCTCTCTGTCTCTCTCTCTCTGTCTCTCTCTCTGTCTCTCTCTGTCTCTCTGTCTCTCTGTCTCTCTCTCTCTCTCTTTGGTTATTGCTCATAGTTAAACCTGGGAAACTAACCCCAGGTTCCTGCAGACATTATCACAACTCATTGTAATAGATGAAGAAATAGGTACAGGGAACTTCTCTAGTGGAGTTAGGTGGTAGATCTATTTCCTCCCCAAGTTTCAAAGGGCAGTTTCATAGGATAGGAGGTTTCTGGACTATGAAACTGGTTCATATCCTTCCCTGCTTACCTTACTACTTCAGGGGAAGCAGGACAAGGTGTGTGGGGTGTTAACAGTTAAATGACATATATAATTTATTGGGGAGGGGGAGGTTCTTGTAATCTAATCTCTCAAAAGGAGGTGTAGTGGTCCCTATTGCAAATTTCAGTAGGTGATTTTGGTCTTTGATGCCCTAGTGTTGTTGGATCATGAAGCCATGAAAGATCTTGGTGCTTCTTTTCTTTTAAAATTAAACTTAGTAACAACTATAAAAAAACTTAAAAAAATTAATAGGATATGCATAAACCTAAATTTGAAATTACTTGCAATTTGTTTAAAAGTATGTAGGTTATAGGGATCTCATTCAGTCCATTGCTACCCGTGGCTTAATATAATAGGAGTGATCATCATTTTACAAAAATGGCTCAAGCTCCCATGTGCAGTGCACTCTACCAGCAAATAAATAACAAAGCATTTAATTGAGACACAATAACAAAAGAAATAACAGAGGAAAGTGAAGTAATTGAATAATCCTCAAACCCTTGTCCACATATACCAAGAGATAAAGTATCCCACAGACCTTCCCTCACCTCCCTCCATTTCCCACCCCCTACTACCATACACGCACATCATTAGAGGAGGGAATACTACCTGGAAAACTCATACCGCAAGGTCAGAAAAGTGTTCTTTAATAGTTATTACACCTCTCAAGGGAAGCTAAGGGCATAGCAGGTAGAACACCAGGCCTGGAGTCAGGAAGATCTGAGTTCAAATCAGGCCTTAGACACTTACTAGCTGAGTGACCCTGGGCAAGTCACTTAACCCTGTTTGCCTGAGTTTGCTCATCTGGAAAATGAGCTGGAGAAGGAAATGGCAAACTGGTTCAATATCTTTGCCAAGAAAATCCCAAGTGGGGTCACCAAGAATTGTACACCCCTGAACACCAACATGTCTCTCAAGGCTCTTTCTCTTAGCAACCAGCTATACCTTGCTGCGGCTACTCAGTTCTGGCTTGATTCTGATAGTTTGTTGAGCTGACATTTCCTCTTGGCTTCGGCTGCTGCCGCCATCTGTTGGCCCTGATATTTGTTGCTTTCCACCCTCAAGTGTTACTGCTCTTTTGTGAGACTGCCAACCCGTCCTAGTAGTTAGTTAATTGACAGATTTTTTTAGCTCTTTTGACTGACTCATAAAAGGATTATTTAAATCAGGCCTGGACAACCTGCAGCCTGCCAAAAGAATTCGGGTGGCCTGTGAAAAATATAGAGGAAAGTGTCCTTTGGCAGGCCGCAGGTTGTGCAGGCCTGATTTAAATGAATGTCTTGCCCTTTTTATCCTTGACTTGCTCCTCTCTCAGCTGAAAGTCACTGCAGGCCTCACTTCTAGATGGGTTAGGATAAATGAATTCCCATCATGCCAAATGAATTCCCATTATGCCCATGGCAGCTAGCTCCTAGGTCACATAAAGAGCTTTAAAGCTTAGATACATATGAAGAAGGTACTCAATGACATCCAAAAGGGAAGGATACAGCCGGAAGCCTTTGACCTGCATTCCTGCTCTGGGATAAAGGTTCTATTGTTTCTGTTCTATTGTTTCTGCGTTACCATCTTATCTCTTTTTCTTCCACTGCTTCTACAAATACCTTGGTCAAACTGGATCAAAAGGGCCTTTTTTAAAAATGAAAAATTATCAGGTATTACAGTATATTAGAACTAGAAGGACTACTGGAAACCACCTAGTCTATTCTTGGCTTCCATTTTAGAGATGTGCAAACAGAGGTCCACAGAAGTTAAATCACTTAACCAAGGTCACCAACAATCATAGATATCACAATTCTTGGTGTATCAAAGGTCTACTGTGGATTTCTAAAATAACTCCACTTATGTATCTCTTAAGGGTTAGAAAAATATTTTCCTAACAACAACCCTGTGAAGTAGGTAGTGAGTATTATTATCCCGCTTTTACATATGGGGAAGTAGACTCTGAGACCTTCAGGCACCACCCAATTAGGAAGACTAATGCAGGGTTTGAACTCAAGAGTTCTGATACCAACTCTAGTATTCTAATCATTGGTCCACTCTCTCTTTCCTCAGCCTTAGGCTAGCATAGATACAATAGGAAGGCTCTTCCTACCAGGAGATCCTGTCACTCTGGAAAGATCTACAGCGCTGCACTCTGTGGCTGGAAGTCCTGTCAGTGAGTCTTGGCTCTCCCATCTTGGATCTCACTGCAGTTCACAATTCTGCCCTACCTGTTGTCTCCTTGTCCTGATCCTGACAAGCTGCCTCACTTGGTCCCAGTTCTGTGAAGTCCCTATCTCTCTACAGGTGTCCATCGCTCTCTATATGTACCGCCTAGCATTCACAGGAGTTCCTGGAAGTTGCCCCTCATGATTAGATGGATTAGATGTTTCAACTTAAGCCTCTGCCACCAAGTTGCCAGAAGAGAGGTTCCCCTTCTTAAGGCTTATTTACCTTTTAAATTGCTCCCAAAGGACTGGAGTCCCAGACTCACTCCTCTCCCGTTATCTTACTCTATTGTTCTGAATCTGAGTAAGTCACTGCCTCCCTTCCAGTCCTGCTATCCTTCCCTTATCAGTGGGCTTAGGGCATTTCTTTCCCTAACAGATCATTCCAAGTGTGCCCTAACTTTCTCTCACTCTGCACTGGGAACACTTAGGCAAAATACTTGGGACCCACACCCAAATGCCCCTCTTTTTGCTTCTAATTTCGTGCAGAGCTATATTTCTATCACAGTCCTAGGAATTAGTAGCCAGAGGGCCTCCACACAAGGATCTGACTGTGTGACATTTGAGAAGGTCACCTTGTCAGAGAGATGTACTGACTTGCATAGCCTTCCTCTTCAGGGATTACTATGCCAATGGCATCTGCTCATTGCATATGTGAGGACGTGTCCTACAGCATGTCCCCCAACCCCTTTCTACAGGAAGAATGTACAGACCCACCAGTGGTTTGCAGCTGTTGCCTGGTACTGGTTTGTGAAGCTGGCACAGATCCAGAAGCCTTTGCCCCAAGAAGCCACTTCCCCCATTCAAGAAGCCTCATCCTCCCATTCCTGATTACTGCTCACCAGACATGGCAGAAAGACCAGCCAGTCTGCAGCACTAGCTTCCCAGTTACTGCTCTGCCACAGGGTTTGAAGTTGCGTTCCTTTTCTCTTTCCTGTTTGCAGATGCCTCCTCCCCCCACTCTAGTGACAGTATTAGGGGTAGGAGATAAAATGAAAGTTTGCCCACATATGGGATCTGGCATTTAGGTAGTATTCGCTAAGTGTACAGAATCCACACTTCACAACAACTTTAGGAGGGTGGCAACTAATTGGTGGATTTTGCTGTTTGTTTTTAGTAATTCAGAGGAAATTTGGAGCTTTTAGGTTAATGACAATTTGGGCAAATTTATCCGCATGCTCTTGGTGTTGTGAATTGTGCTTAACAAGTAGAGGTGGATTTGTATTAGACTTCTTACTATTGAAGAAAATGGAACACAGCAAAGGAAAATGACCTATCAACAAGGCAAACCTCTGCAGGGTCCAATGCTTTTTAATGCAGGTGTCAGATATACAGATTAGCAGATACCAGAAGATCAGGAGTCCAAGCTCCCTTCCTTCCTTTATTCCCCTTATAGCAACTGATACTTCCTCTTCCCAACCCCCTCTCCCTCCCTCCTTCTTTCCATGTAACTGGGATCTTGGAATGCTTCAATGTTTGTAAGGTGCCAGGAGGTGCTATGTCAGCTCTCTCAGACTCTCCTGGGAAGGACAGCAGAGAAGGCAAGACAGAAAGGAAAGGAAAGATGGAAGGGAACTTTCTGAATTAAATCATTGTCATTTCTTCCTTTTCAATGTCCTTTACCATTCCATTTCTGCCTATAATCTATCCCATTTCATCAAGGAGGCAGCAGGAAAAAGAGCAATAAGTTAGAGGGTGTGGGTTCCAATCTTATCTAGGTGGCAACCCACCTGGGCCTTGAGTTTTACATTTGAAAAATAAAGGGTGGACCAAGTGCCCCCTGAGATCTATTCCAACTCTAGACCTGTGATCATGTGATTTGTAAGAAGTCCTTATCTCACATCTTTGATTCCAATCAGTCAATAGTAGCATACTAGGCAGTAGTATATGGTTGTGTCAAATGAATAGCATACTATAGGACCCAACTGGGACAGGTCATTACAGTTTCTTTATCTGCAAAATGGGGACAATAGTCTTTCCCCTGTTACCTCATAGCAGTGTTGTTAGGATTAGATTGTGGCATGTGATTGTGATGGAATACTACTGTACTATAAGAAATGATGAACTTGGTGATCTTAGAAAAACATATATAGACTTGGACAAAATAGTGAAGAGTGAAATGAGTAGAACCAAGAGAACATAGTATACAATAACAGCAGTATTGTTTTAAGAACAACTTTGAGTGACTAAGTCATTTTGACTATTATAAATACCCAAATTAACTACAAAGGACATAGGAACAAAGACATCATCTGCATCCAGAGAAAGAATTGATAAATAGAAGTGTGTATAGAATGATTTTATACACACACACATACATTTGAACATATATATATATATATATATATATATATATGTCTAATGGTAGCCATCTCTAGGGTGGGAGGGGGAGAGGGGGAAAAAGAAAAAAAAAGAAATTTACATGTATATATTTAAAAGGAATAGCAAGTTGTATATAATAGACTTGCAGTTTCATGTGCAATCATCTTTTTTATTTTACTGTTATGGAAATGCTTATTTTATTCTATAAATTAAAATAAAATAAATAAATAATTTTAAAGAGACAATAGATGTGAAAACATTTTGCAAATTAAAAAGTATCATCGCCTTGTGATGAATTACAATGACCATATTTTCCATAAAACTGACTTGGAAGGTGCATAAAATTATTGTTGTTGTTGTTGTTTGTCCTTCATTCTCAAGGAGGACCATGACATCAGGAAGATGATGCCATGACTTGCAAGTGAATTGGATTTAAGCGAGGAGCGCTGTGCAAGGTGGCCAGCCTCACTTTCTCCTCTGGAGCCATCTGGGTCTAGGGGCAAGATATGGATGAGGATGACTCCGAAGAAGGTGCATAAAATACTAAATATGGATAATACCAACTATTCTGGGCATTTGATTAGTTGGTTGATTATTTTGATTGAGTTAGGCATCAGATCACACAAATTACCCTGAAACTCAGCAAAGCTTCAAGAAATCATCAGAAACACTAGAGGGGAAGGAACAAAGTTGGCAGTAGCTTCCAGCAACCTGGCAGGAAGGGATCCTATCCTCCAGAAGATATTCCAACTTCCAGCCTAAAAATTTTTAGCCCAACAAGTCTCTCTATCTGTGTGACTTTGGGCAAGTGATTTTAACTCTCTGGGCCTCAGTTTCCTTATCTATAAAAGGAGGGAGTTAGACTAGATGACTAGGTCCTTTCCAGCCTAAAGCTATTATCCTATAACATTATCAATAGATACAAGTGTATGGTCTGTAGGTGCTGATTATACAACATCCACGGAATTATACACAGCATAGTTACATACAAACCATACCAGGTCACATGTAAGTATATATTATTTAGTATCATTGGATCATATAGAAAAGACAGGGTACTGAACCTAGAGTCAGGAAGATGAGTCCAAATCCAGCTCAGAAATGTCCTAGCTATATAACCTTAAGCAAGTCACTTAATCTCTATCTCAGCTAGTTGACAAGCATTTATTAAATGCCCACTACATGCTAGGCACTGTGCTAAGTGCAGTGACACTTTCCCCATCTGTAAAATGATAATAATAATAGCACCAACCTCCAGAACAAGAAATGCTTCACAAATCTTAAAGCACTATATAAATGCTGGCTATCATTATTATTATTATTATTATATCTAGTATTTACAATACTCCTCATCTGTTGTCTGTGGGCCTGTATATATCATTGGTATATTCCTCTGGGTTGACCTTTGACATCCTATTCCCAATCTATAGTTTCCCTATACAGTATTAGTAAGAGTCTAGACTCCACAACTGAATGACCATGGTGGTCACCTCCAGCCACAAAATAAAAGGCTCCCTAAGCTCTAACCTTCCCTCCTGGTTCACTGTCTTGTCATGGCAGAGGGGCTTGCATAGCTCAATGAAACTATGAGCTATGCCATGTAGGATTATCCAAGATGGACAGCTCATAGTAGAGAGTTCTGACAAAAGGTGATCCACTGGAGAAGGAAATGGCAAACCACTCCAATATCTTTGCCAAGAAAACCTCATGGACAGTATTAAAATGATAAATTATTTGACACCAGAAGATTGGACACCCCTTAGGTTGGAAAGCATCCAACATGCTACTGGGGAAGAATATAGAACAACTACAAGTAGCTCCAGTACTAATAAATCAGCTGGGCCAAAGCTGAAAAGAAACTTAGCTGTGGATGTGTCTGGTGATGAAAGGAAAGTCCGATGCTGTAAAGATCAATATTGCATGAGAATCTGAAATGTAAGATCTATGAGCCAAGGTAAGCAGGATGTGGTCAAACAGGAGATAGAAAGATTAAACATCAACAACTTGTGTTATCTTGTGTCATCAGTGAGCTTAAATGGATGGGACTGAGTGATTTAATTGAGGTGATCACTACATATACTACTGCAGGCAAGAATCTCTTAGAAGAGATGAAGTAGTACTCATAGTCAATAAAAGAGAAAGAAAAGCAGTACTGGGGTATAATCTCAAAAGTGGCAGAATGATATCTGTTTGAATCCAAGGAAAACCATTCAGCATCACAGAAATACAAGGCCATACTCCAACCACTGATGCTGAAGGGGCCAATGTTGATCAGTTCTATGAAAACCTATTTCTTCTAGAAATAACTCCAAAAAAAGATGTCACATTCATCATAGGGGATTTGAATACCAAAGTAGGAAATCAGAAGATAATTGGAATAACAGCCAAGTTTGGCCTTGGACTACAAAATGAAGCAGGGCAGAGACTAATAGAGTGTTGTCAAGATAACTCATTGGTCATAGCAAACTCTTTTTCAACAACCCAAAAGAGGATTTATACATGGACATCACCAGATGGCCAGTATCAAAAGCAGAGTGATTATATACTCTTCAGCCAAAGATGGAGAAGCTCTATACATATAATCAGTTAAAACAAGACCTGGAGTGGATTGCGGCTCAGATCGTGAACTTTTCATTGCAAAAGTCAGACTTAAATTTAAGAAAGTAGGGAAAACCATCAGACCTAAATAACATCCCTCGTAAACATGAAGTGGAGGTGATGAATAGATTTAAGGGATTAGATCTGGTAGAGACCCTGAGGAATCATGGACAGAGGTTTGTAATATTCTACAAGAGGCCCCAACAAAAACATCCCCCTAAAAAGAAGAGTAAGAAAGCAAAATGGCTGTCTGATAATGCCTTAACAAATAGCTGAGGAAAGAAGGAAAGCAAAAGGGAAAGGAGAAAGGGAAAGATATACCCAACTGAATGCAGAATTCCAGGGAATAGCAAAGAAAGATAAAGATTTCTTAAATGAGCAATACAAAGACATAAAATAAAACAATAGAATGGGAAAGATATCTCTTCAAGAAAATTAGAGCTATTAAGGGAACATTTCATTCAAAATGGGCATGATAAAAGACAAAAATGGTAGTGACTTAACAGAAGTGGAAGACGCCAAGAAGAGGTGGCAAAAATACAGAGAACTATATAAGAAAGGTCTTAACATCACCAATAACCATGATGGTGTGGTTATTGATCTAGAGCCATACATCTTGAAGAATGAAGTCAAGTGTGCCTTAGGAAGCATTGATAACAATAAAGCTAGTGAAGGTGACAGAATTCCTGATGAGCCATTTAAAATCCTAAAAGATGTTGCTGTTAAAATGCTGCACTCAATATACCAGCAATTTTGGAAAACACAACAATGGCCACCGGATTGGAAAAGATCACTTCATGTCTCAATCTTAAAGAAGGCCCATGCCAAAGAATCTGCATATTACCAATTTCACTCATCTCACGTGTCAGCAAGGTTATGCTTAAGATTCTGCAAGCCAGGCTTCAGTAATATATGAACCAAGAATTACTAGAGGAACAGGCTGGTTTTCAAAGAGGCAGAGGAACTAGAAACCAAATTGCCAACATCCCCTGGATTATGGAGAAGTTCCAGAAAAAAAAATCTACTTCTGCTTCGCTGACTACACTAAAGCCTTTATATGGATCACAACAAATTGTCGCAAGTCCTCAAAGAGATGGGAGTACCAGATCATCTTACTTGTTTCTTGAGGGACCTATTTGTGGGCCAAGAAGCAACAGTTAGAACTAACCATGGAACAACTGATTGTTTTAAGATTGGAAAAGGAGCATAACACAGCCGTATATTGTCACCTTATTTATTCAACTTATATGCAGAATGATTTCACATTATGTGAAATGCTAGCCTGCATGAATCAAAAGCCAGGTTGAGGTGAAGTTTTCCAGGAGAAATATCAACAATCTTAGATATGCAGATGATACTTTGATGACAGAAAGTGAAAAAGAATTAAGAAACCTCTAGAGGAGGGTGAAAGAGGAGAGTGTAAAAGCTGGCTTGAAGTTTAACATAAAAAAAACACAACAACAACACTAAAATCTTGGCAACTGGTCCCATTACTTTGGTAAACAGAGGGAGAAGAAATAGAAGCAGTGTCCGATTTTATGTTCTTGGGCTCAAAGATCATTGCAGACAGTGATTACAGCCATGAAATTAAAAGATGACTTCTCCTTGGAAGGAAAGCTATGGCAAACTGGACAGCATGCTAAGAAGAGCTGTCACCTTGCCAACAAAGATCCATAAAGTCAAAGCTATTGTTTTTCTAGCAGGAATGTATGGCTGTGAGAGCTGGACTATGAGGAAAGCTGCAGAATCGATGTTTTCAAATTGTGGTACTGGAGAAGACTTCCTTTCTCTAGTTATTCTTTTTTTGGGGGGGGCTAGGCAGTGGGATTAAGTGACTTGCCCAGGGTCACACAGCTAGTAAGTGTCAGGTGTCTGAGGCCGGATTTGAACTCAGGTTCTCCTGACTCCAGGGCTGGTGCTCTATCCACTGTACCACCTAGCTGCCCCTATTCTACTTATTCTTCATTATGCCCTTCCCTACACTACCTCTCTCTTTCTTTTCTACCTCCCTCCCTCTCCCCATCCTTTCCAAGCCCAACAACCCAAATCCTTCTCTCAAACTTATTCCATGGAGACTCTCCATCTAGAGTCTGTTCTCAAGGATAGAGAAGTAGGTGGTAATAGTGGGGGACTGGGGGGTGGGAGTGGGAATAACACCTCTGTAGCCCTTACAGGACTCTAAACAGAAGAAAAGAGATAGGAAATTCAAGAATGTTCAGTGAAAGCATTTTTAGAAGTGATGAGCTGGAGTAGAGGGAGCTTTTCACAAATTGTTCTTGGGTATCCCCAAATTCACACTTCTACTACTAATGACGATTAAATCATGGAACCACAGAATCTTAGGGTTAGAAGGGAATGCAGAGACTATCTAGTCCAGCCTATATCTGAAAAGAAATCCCCTCTACCACATCCCCAATAAGTGACTGTACAGCCTATAATTAAACACTCCCAGAACTGATGAATCCACAACCCACTAGATTCCACCTTAGAATAACTCTAATTGTTAGAAATATGTTCCATACATCGAGCCAAAATGTGCCTCTCTGAAATATCTACTGTTGTTCTTAATTCTACTCTATGGGAACAAATAAAATAATTCTCATCTCTCTTCTAAGTGACAAGCCTTCAAGGCAGCTACTATGTCATATAATCACAGAATTTCTAGTCTGTAAGGAATCGAAGAGGCCCTCCAACCAGAACCCTACTAGAACAAGAATCCCTTCTAAACCATGCCCAACAAATGACCATTCGGTATTTTCTTGACTTCAAGTGAGGGAGAACCCAGTAGAACCCTCTTCTGTTTCTAGAAAGCTCTTATGATTAGGCAGGTTTTTCTTTCCTGCATGGCTAAGTTTGAATCTTCAACTTCCGTCCAATTGTTCTGTTTCTGCTCTCTCAGGCCAAGCAGAATAAATGTAATTTTTATTCCAAATGACATCCTTCAAATGTTTGAAGATAGCCATCATGTCTCACCACCAAGGCATTTTTTTTAATCTTACTGATTTTTTTCTTTCTTACATTGTTATCACTTCCCAATGACTCTGTCTTCTTTAACTGTCATTTGTTACAAAGAAATACAGATAAATCAGCACATTGGCTGTATCTGACAATGCATGCCTCATTCAACAGCTCACATACTGCTGTCATGGTTCACAAGTTTTCTGCCAAGAAAAGGGAGGCATGCTTCCCCAAAGACTGGTTAGTGCATCGATCAGAGTTCTGCATCTTTTGCTATTGTTTTTCTTTTATTATTATGGTCATTATGTATAACAGGATGTTGTTGTTTAGCCGTTTCAGTCACATCTGACTCTTTGTGGCTCCATTTGGGATTTTCTTGGTGAAGATACCAGAGTGGCTTGCCATTTTCTTCTCCAGTTCATTTGACAGATGAGGAAACTGAGGCAAACAGGGTGAAGTGACTTGCCCAGAGTCACACAGCTAGTAAATGTCTGAGGCCAGATTTGAATTCAGGAAGATGAGTTTTCCTGACTCCAGGCGTGGCAATCTATCCAATGCACCACCCATGTATAACAGGATACATTCAAGTATACACAATGACTGCTTGTTTCACTCTTCATCATTTCATACGTGCTTTTTTCCAAGTTTCTCTGAATTGTTCATATTTATCATTTCTTATAGTTCAAAAATATTTCATTGCATTTATACATCACAATTTGTTGTTACTCCCCAGGTGATAGAGACCCACTTTCCTTCAAGTTGTTTGCTATCTCAAGAAATGTTATTATAAATATTATTAGATTTTTTGAAACTCCCATCTCCTTAATATCTCTTCCATTCATCCTCTTCTTTCTACTCATATGGCTGCTACTCTTGTTCAGACCCTCAATACCTCTCTTCTGGACTGTTGCTATAGACTACAAGTCTGATAAGGACCCAGCCCTGAAAGGGACCTACTTGACCTAGTCCAACAGTAAACTGACCCAGCAGCTAAGAGGGAATGATGGACATTGGCTGTGCCTCATCCAGAAGTGAACTGAGTGTGAGGTGAAGGTTGTGAGGTGAAGGTTGGGTTGTCAACACTTTATGTTTGAGCCCAGTCTCCTCAGGGACCCAGGTGTAAAGGGAATATGTTCCCCAGCTCTGGAGGATATATTTTGTATTTCATGTCTTACTATATTCTCAGTAAATATCCCTTTATAAAAGCTAATTGATGCCAATTGATTAATTGATATTGAGAAGAGACCATCTGGTCATGATTATAGTGGGGCAATAATCATTGATTAGATGGCATTGAGAAGATGTTTGGTATTGGGGGGATATACCAGATGGGGGTTCATCAGTAGTAGTAGCAGAAAAAAGTTACCCCTAGAGCCCTGAGAGGGACATCTTTCCAAAGTTACTAATTATCTCCTACCTGCCAAATCCAGTGGCCTTTTTTGGGGGAGGGTGTTAGGCAATGGGGTTAGATGACTTGCCCAGGGTCACACAGCTACTAAGTGTCAAGTGTCTGAGGGTGGATTTGAACTCAGGTGCTCCTGACTTCAGGACCAGTGCTCTATCCACTGTGCCACCTAGCTGCCCCTAGTGGCCTTTTCTTAATCCTCATCCTTCTTGATTTCTCTGCAGCCTTTAATTTAATACTCTTTTCCATGATATTCTTTTTCACTCTAGGTTTTCATGACCCTACTCTCTCCTGGTTCTTCTCTTAACTCTCACCCCCAACATCCAAACTGTTGCCAAGGTCTGTTGGTCCTACCTTTATAACATCTCCCATATATCCTCTGACACTGCTACCACCCTGGAACAGGCCCTCATCCCCTCAAGCCTGGACTATTGCAATAGACTTCCTCTGACACAAGTTTCTCCTCTCTCTAGTTCATTCTCCACTCAGCTGTCAAAGTGATCTTCCTAAAGTGAAGGTCTCACCATGTCACCTCCCTTTCTCCTGCAGGACTAAATATAAACGCCTCTGTTTGGTACTTAAAGCCCTTTATAACCTGGACTCTCTCTACCATTCCAGTCTTTATATTTTGCATATCCTCATGTAATCTTTGACCCAATGACATTGACCTCTTTAATATTCTTCCAACAAGATGCTCCATTTCCAGACTCTGGGAATTTTCACTGGCTATGCCCCATGCCTGCAATGCTCTCCCTCCTCATCTTCTATAGGAAGCCTTTCCAGAACCCTCTTAATGCTAGTGTCTCCCCTCTGTTGATCCCTTCTAATTTATCCCATATATAACTTGTTTCTACATAGTTATTTGCGTGTTGTCTTCCCCACTAGACTGTGAGTTCTTTGAGAGCAGGGACTATCTTTTGCCTTTCTTTGTATCCTTAGTGCTTTAGCCCAGTGCCTCACACATAGTAGGAGCTAAATAAATATTTATTGACTGACAGACTGAGATGTAACCAGATGGGCTCCAGAGACCCAAACTGTCAATGAAAATAAGAGTTAGAAGAGTAAGCCCTTAGCTCCATGGCATTTGCTTTTTGGTGAACATGTTGAGTCCTCTCAGAAGAAAATACATCTGAAGTCAGGAAATGTTTCACTTTTGTATGTGTGCCCAATGCTTAGCAGAGTGTCTTGTATTTACTAGGCAGCGAATAACTGCTTATGGTTTGATTCACTGAAGTGAAGGAAAAGAGAACGTGGTATTTCAAGAGATTTGGAGATTTAGAATAGTACAGACAAGAGAGCTTATGAGAATAGCCTCTATTTCCTCAATAAATTATGAGGTAATACCCTCTGCTGAAAGGGTAAGAGAAAAGAGTAATGTTGGAAGCTTAAGGATAGAGATTTGGAAAAATCACTGTGAAAAATACCACTGAATCAATTAGGGAAGAGTGAAAGGATCACCCTGCTGCAATAGGAGTCCAGTTGATATTAAATGCCACAGATTTGTAGCTGACCCAGTCATTTGGTCATGAGACTTCCTCCAGCACTGTTCAGTAGCACATGAAGATCGAGCAGGGGAAGAGGTAGATGGTGAGGGTGACCCAGCCTTGTGGTTTGTCAAGGCATGAGCTGCAATACGACAAAAGGACAAGGATGAGAGAGAGTGCCTTCAGCATGACTTCAAATTGGTTAACTGTAAGGTCAAGATTAGGAAGGGAGGGAAGTAAAATCAGGGCAGGGGTAATGGACTGGAAGAACAAGGGGGATGAAAGTACTGAAGATGAAGAATAAGTTAAAGAGGAGTCAGACTTAGGAAAAGGTAGAATGATAGAGGTCTTGGCCGAATAGGGAAACTTCAGAATTCGTGATCATGGAAGTGGAATACTTCTATGGGTGTGACTAATGATGTTCTTGGCCTTATTAAATACTAGGCTATTACATCCTATAGGGCAGCTAGGTGGCTCAGTGGATAGAGTGCCAGGCCAGTAATAAAGAAGACTTATCTCTCTTGAGTTCAAATCTGGCCTCAGATACTTATTAGCTGTGTGACCCTGGGCAAGTCACTTAACCCTAAAAGCCTCAGAAAAAAAAAGTCACCTAGACCATTTTATACCCACCAACTCAGGCAAACTGAAGGATACTCCACAGGCCCCAGGCTGAATGCTAAGATAGCCTATAATGGGTTACTTCCACCCTGTCTCTCTCCTTCATCTTTCACTTGTCTGTCTTTAAGACATTTGAGGCTGCCTGGTAAGGTAGAAATAGCATTGAATTCAGAATCAGAGGACTTGTATTAATTACTGGCTCTAATTAACTATCTGTGTGACCCTGCCTTCCTTCCAAGATTAGCTCCAATGTATCTTGGATAGATCTTGTTTGTGCATATTTATTTGCATGTTGTCTTCCCAACTGAGTGTGAACTCCTTGAGAACAGGGACTAGTTTTTGCCTTTCTTTGCATCCCCAATGCTTTGCACTGTACCTGGCACATTTTTTTGTTCAGTCGTTTTCAGTCATATCAGACTGACAGTATTTTGGGGGTTTTCTTTGCAAAGGTACTAGAGTGATTTGCCATTTCCTTCTGTAGCTCATTTGACAGATGAGGAAACTGAGGCAAACAGGGTTAAATGACTTGCCCAAGGTCACACAGCTAGTAAGTGTCTGAGGCCAGATTTAAGGCTCAGGTCTTCCTGACTCCAGGAACAATAACCTGGCACATAGTAGGTGCTTAATAAATGCTTATTGACTTGAGAACTTAACTTTCTTCAGCATTTCAGGGTTCCCCCCTTTCCTGTAACAAACTGTAATCTGTGTGTTAAATTTCACAAGGTAGTAAGAAAAATGTCTTGAGTCTCCTGAACTCGTTTTTATTTTCTTCTAGAGTCAGGAAGACTGATTTCAAATCCCACCTTAGTTACTCCCTAGCCATATGACACTGATTAAGTCATTTAACCTTGTTCAGGTAATCTCAGTTTCCTCATCTGGAAAATGAGGAAAATAATAGCACCTACCTTACAAGGTTATTGTAAGAATCAAATGGGATAATATATATTAAGCACTTTGAAAACCCTGAAGTACTATATAAGTGTTGGTGGTTGTTATTGTTCTTTGCTTTTTTGTGTGTTTTTTCAATGCTCCTTCCCTCTCTTCTTTTCTCTCTTCCTTCCTTTCTCTTTTTCCTTCCTTCCTTCTCATCTTTCAGTTTCTTTATTGGTGAGATGAGCTAGTTGGACCAGGTGAACTCTAAGATTCCTCCAACTTGAAATCCTTTGACCATATGATCTTTTAAGCCCTCTGTGCCCTTCCCTGGCATTAGCAGCCTGATATCTCCCCCAAGTAGGAGAGGATCTGCCTTGATCAGTAGGAGCATCCATAAAACATCACTGACAACTTAAATTCTTCACACAAATGAAGGGTAATTTGTTATTAGGGACTTGACAGTGCAATGAATTTGGCAGTGTGCCTGGAATCCTGGATGTTTAATGGTAGTTGTTCTGGTTGTCTATAGAGTGCTTTTCTGTGTACTGTGATGGGCCCAGCTCTAATCAATGTGTAAATCAATCTGCCTTCTTCTGAGGCCTCAGCTGGGGCCCTTCATGACATGGTCAAGGACCCCAAGATTGCTGAGATGGCTGGCAAGGTGAGAGAAACTGCCAGAAGCTAGGTTTCAAATTCACTATCACCAATGTTGTTCTTATCCAGAAAGAAAAACAGGGGGAGCACAAGGAAGGGGAAAATGGCAGGAGATGGTGGCATGATCAGGAAAGGAAAGAAAAGAAACAGAAAAAATGAAGAGAAGGAGAGTTAAGAACATAGGAGAAAAGAGGAGGAGGAAAGAAAGGACCTTGGAAGGAGAAGGAGAAGGTAAAAGGGACAGAGAGAAAAATAAAGGGAGATACAATTATACTGCAGAACTGTTTAGAAAATACTTTAAAAATAGAGGTCCGTTTCCCCCTCCCTGCCCAGATGCTTAGAAAATGAGTCCCCCCTGCACCACAAAAAGAGCAATCACTTGTGCTGTTTGTTAGGGAGGGGATAGTGCTAACTCATAGCTGGAGGTTAAGAAAATCCACTGCTCTATGCTAACAAACTATTCTCTCCATATCTTTGTGAATCAGAGTCATAGACTGCCTAGGCAAAATCTCTCTGGGCCTGCTGCTACTACCTGTTAACTCATCTTCTCCTACTTCAACTTGACCACTTCAGAACCCCTTTCCTACTCTGCCATTCCTTTCTTGTTCTGCCTTCTAGAATCCTATTCTATGGCTAACAAACTGTCCTTTCTTTTTTTTTTTTTTTTTGCTTTTTTGGTGAGACGGTCAGGGTTAAGTGATTTGCCCAGGGTCACACAGCTAGTAAGTGCCAAGTGTCTGAGGCCAGATTTGAATTCAGGTCCTCCAGACTCCAAAGCTGGAGCTCTATCCATTGCGCCACCTAACTGCCCCCTATCCTTCATATTATACCCTTTCCTCCCAGGCCCCCTTTTCGCACTCACAGAAACCGGTCTCTCACCGGAAGACCCTCTGTCTTTGGCTACTCTCTCTAGTACCAGGTAGATCTTCTCTCATCTCACTCCACCCGGGAGGACGGAGAGCCGGACTACTGTTTTGTAACTTCCTACCCCTCCTGGACCCTCCTTCTGCCACCAACTCGTAGTAATCTCTCCTTGGAAGTTTATATTATCCTTTGATCGCCTTTTGGAAGTGTTCTCATCTATTGGCTCCCAGGTAATAGTCCCTCTTTCTCTGGTCATTCACGTAATCGGAGGTTCAAAGTCTATTTGCACAAGATCTCCATATTGATGGAGATTAATAACAATGTTCCTGCATGAGGGGCCTCCTTTGTGTTGATACTGTTTCAGGCTTGATCTTTGCAAGGGACTTCAAAGAATTTCAGCACAGGGGAGAAATGTTATCCTTGGCTCAAAGCCCATTTGCTTAAGAATCTCCTCATTGGTAAGAGATTGATTACTCAGTGTTTCCGTCTGCTTGAGGGGCAAAATTAGTGAGAGCCTGGGAGAAGAGAGAGCTTGGTCTTGGCTTCCAGCATAGAGGAAGGACACTTCGTTCCAAATTCTCTTCTTTCAAGCTCTTGCTAACTCCACCCCCATGCAATGAGGAGATTTTTAAGCAGATGGGCTTTGGGTTACTTAGTTCCTAGATTAGTCTTCTTCACCCCAACCCTTGCCCTCATGCTCAGAGACTTCAATAGGCATATTTATGTCCTCTCCCTCTGACGTGCCTCCTCCTCCACCTCATCTGATCATGGGGAGCACTTTCTCAGGGCTGCAGCAGCACAACTATTGTTGCCCCTCTCTTCCCATAGCAAATGATCCAAAAAAGCCTTTCCATGTCTCCCAGAAATCAAGCCCCTATTCCCCAGAGATCCTTAAGCACTCCCCACCCTAGCTCCCTTCCTCTGAACTCTGCTACCAAAGATCTTGCTCCTCCATCCTCTTCCTGGGGTCATGGTCTAAGGCAGACATTACCATCTGCTTTGCTGCTACACCTGAGGACCATGAGACATTCCCCTATGACTTACAGGCAAAACTTTCCAAATGTGTTGTGTCTCTCATTAAGACGTGAGCCTCTTGAGAGCAAGAGCTACCTTACTTTTCTATTTGTAACCCCAGAGTTTAAGCACAGTGCTTTGTACTTAGTGAGTGTTTGATAAATGCTTTATTCATCTATTCATTTATTCTTTGTAAAGGAAAAAAATAGTACCTCCCCTCCACAAACAGCATCTCCTCCTGTTGCCTAGAGAATAACCCTGATTGCTCTGTCCTAGTTACAGCTCTAACTAAATGTGAATGTTTGAGAGGGAGGAGAGAGTGGGGGAGAGGGAGGAGAAGGAAGAGGTAAGAGGGGAGTGAGAGAGATACACAAGAGATAGAGACAGAGAGACAGAGTGAAAGAGAGTGAAAGAGACAGAGAATGAGATAGAGACAGTGAAAGAGAGAGAGAATGAGAGAAAGACAGTGAAAGAGACAAAGAGAATGAAAGAGAGAGAGATGCAAAGTGTATTACTTTACTAAGAGGATCCCTTTACTCTCAGTTAATTTCTGAGGTACTTTCTAGGCTGAGGCTTAGGTCTGTGACACAGAACTGCTATTATCAGAAAATCAGGTGTTCAGCATTAAGGGAGCATAGATCAACAAGGTACCTGATTGCTTCAGTTTATAAAAGAACATTCTTGCCTAGGGCGTGGAGAGCAAAGACACTGAGCTGGGCTCCCTTGGTCACATTCTTGCTCCCTTTGTCAGTTGGGTGTTTCAGCATGGGGCAAGGGAAATCTAGCCCAGAGATATGTCCTGTGTACAAGACTAGCTTTGAAGAAAATTCTGAAACCTCTGGCTTTCAAAACAGAAAGAATAGTGTTCTGCAGGGGTTAAATAGGAAACCCCGCCTAAGGCTGAAGGCTGCCTGGGTTTCTTTTTCCTGGCTTGAGCACATCCAGCAGTCAACAGTATCATAACAGCTATTATTTAACTGATTTGTAAATTGTGAAGCACTTTCCTCACAACAACTACTATCTCCATTTTAGAAATCAAATGAAGAAATTGAGATTCAGGGGTGACTTACTCAGCATCACCACTATCTACTATGTGCCCGATACTCTGCTAGGCACTGGGGTACAAATGCATTGATTGAAACAGTCCCTACTGTAAAGGAGTTTGTATTCTAATGAATACTGTAATGATGGTCTGACCTACAAGCCTAGGCCTCTGAACACACAAAAAGTGCTGCTGATGCAAATACATGGTAAAGACTGGGGAGCCAATTTCCAGAAGAGTTCTGATGATGTGTGATAAGAATGCCTTCCGAGAGATCTGAAACACGTGTGAACACATTCTTTAACTGGTTCTAATCTCTTGTTGGTTGTCCTTCATTTTTGTTTGTTTGGGTTTTTTTCGCTAGGCAATGGGGTTAAGTGACTTGCCCAAGGTCACACGGCTAGTGAGTCTTATGCGTCTGAAGCTGGATTTGAACTCTAGTCCTCCTGACTCCAGGACCAGTGCTCTATCCACTGCGCCACTTAGCTGCCCCTGTCCTTCATTTTTGAAGAGGATCAATGACATCACAAGTGATGTCTTGACTTGTGGTTGAGAAGTGTCACTTGGACAGAGTTTTGAAGGAGGGAAAGAATTCCAAGGTGAGGTGGGAGAATATTGCAGCAGGCATGGGAGATAGCCAGTACAAAAGCTCAGGGATAGGAGATTCCTTCCACTGACTGAAGACTGACAGTGTGATGTTATTGAAGAGGAGGCAGTAGGCCTGGACTAAAAACTACCTCTGGGATCCTCAGTTTCCTCATCTGTAATGATGCTCATGCTTAGACTACCTACCTCATAGCGCTATTGTGAAGAAAGCACTTTGTAAATCTGAAAGATTATATAAACATGATCTGTTATTTACTTACACCCAAGTTATATGATACTAAAAACAGATTTTAACAAGGCCAGGAGAGATAGCAGAGCCAAAGGTCACTCCCATTTTGGTGGGACCTCTCTGTTCCTTCTGCCTGTCCAAATACTACAAGACTGAGACTTATTGTCCCAACCCACACCTTATTAGTCAGTCAGGAATCCAGTGCTCAGATGGCTACATCTTCTCCTCATGATCATAAGAGTAACCTTGAGGACCTCTGGATTTCTCCTAATCCTCATTCTGGTGTGTTTCCCCCAAAATCAAATCAACCAGTTAATCTCTTCACTATCATCTAACTCAGGGATGGGTAATCTTTGGCCTCCAGGTCACATGTGGCCTTCTAGGTCCTTGGGTTTGGCCTTTTGACTGAGTCCAAGTTTTATAGAACAAATTATTTTATTAAGGGGATTTGTTCTGTGAAGTCTGAATTCAAAGGGCTGCACTTGAGGACCTAGATGGCCACATGAAGCCTTGAGGCCTTAGGTTCCCCACTCCTGATCTAGCCAGTAGTTAGTATTCCAATACCATTTGACCAACTGGTATGTCTCCTTGATGTCAGTGATAATTAACATTAATTAGCTTTAGTAAATGGATGAGTAAATGAAAAAGACTAGCCAGAAATGTAAACATGTATCCCCTAAACTGGGGCATATGCTTACTTCCACACTTTAGTTCTGGTAAAGAATAGGTTCAAACTTAAAATAGTTGCTAGAAAAATATTCCTTTCACCAAGTTCACTTCACTTCTCCATATACCACTGCTGATAGACAAGTTGCTTCCTTGCTTGTAGGACACTGTGTCAGCTTCTGAGCCAATCCATTTCTGGGCTGGGGGAAGAAGGCCACCATCGATGCTGGCTCCTCAGTGGGCTCAGCTGCTGGCAAGCTCTGCTATAGACTCCGGTTCTAGGACTCCTGGCTTCATAGTAAATGAGAGATGCCTCAAAGCCCCTCCCTAATTGAGAGGCCTACAGCAGGTCTGCCTCCTCCATTGAAATCTGCCAAGGGAGAGAAAGACCAAGCTCCTCATTGGACCTTTCTGTATGCACACCCCATTCTGACTTGGCAGCCAATTAAAATGTTTTCTGTTACCATACAGTAAGCTAACAAGAAACAGTCAGAATATGCTCTAAAATGGAGGACATTGTCCATCACCCACCATTACACAATTCCAGAAATAGGCATCCTAAGTATCTATGTCTGTTGGCGCCATGCAGAGCATAATTTGTATGTTTAAAGGATTGGGCCTTTACTTACCAGTTCCACTACCCATCCCTCAGGCCCCCAACCCAAACTCCAGCTCCCCTATGAAGCCTTAATTATTCCTGATTGATCCCATAGTATCTTCTTTACTCCTATGGTACTGAGAATCTGTAACAGTAGTCATTTTAATTTTCTTGAGCATGAATCCCCAATATGTTTACATTTACTTATATATAAATCATAAACATGTACTACTATACTAATACACTCTAAAACACAAAAATAAGAGGTAAAAAATGAAATAAAGATGAAATGGGATTTGATATTTGTTACTAGGGAGACACTAGAATTTGCAGGGAGTAACACTATCTTCCTGAGCTTTAGGAAAATCACTTTGGCAGCTTTGTGGAGGGTGGCTTAGAGAGGGAAGAGACTTAAAGCAGAGACCAGTTAAGAGGGTATTGCAATAGTACAGGCAAGAGATGAGAAGGTTTGGATTGGGATGGCAGCTGAGTAAGTAGAGAGAAGAGAACAGATGGGAGAAAAAAGATGGGAAAGGTGAGGAGTAGAAATGAAAATATTTGGCTATTGATTGGATATATGGGAAAGAGAATGAAGAGTGGAAAATGACACCAAAGTTGTGTACCTGGGTGACTGAAAGGACCTCAAAAGTAATAGGAAAGTTGGGAAGAGGGGTAGGTTTAGAGGGGAAAATAAGGCAAGGAGATCAGGATTTGTTGCAACCTATCCACGTGGGCTCATCCTGTTCAACTTGTTCTGTCCCACCTAAATTGAAAAGCTGGGTGGTGAGGTCCTTTCTGGTTATTGTCCTAGAAGGCAGAGCCTACCTTCTTAGAGGCATCTACCACAGCTAAGGCCTGATTTGGGGGTAAGGAGTTGAACGAGTGAGAAGGAGATTTTTGCAGTGTCAATGGGGCAGTTACTGTTGATGCCCAGTTAGTGCTTAGGTTATATATAACTGCCACACCTGGCTCAGAAGGGGAGGTGAGGGACAGAGAGTGGGAGGGAGTATGATTGTATTGGAGATAAGCCCCAGGCCTGGCTATGACAGGAGAGTGGATCAACTCATCTTCTGACCCTCTGATTGATCACCTACCTCTTGGAGCCATGTGATGGCCCCCTGAGGGTTCAAGCCACAGCTTCCCCTTTGGAGACTAAATAGCATTTTATTATATGCTGTTTGGAATGTGTTTGTCTTGCTCTATGCGGGACATTCTGGTCTCCAGCAAGGCAGGTGTCAGAGGTCACAGTCCCAGAAGTTTCAGGCCCATGCCTGGCACAGCTAGGTGACTCTGGGCAAGTCGCATTTACTTAATAAAGATTTTTTGACTTTAGACTGATTCGGGGGAGATGAGGAAGAGGAGGTGTGTTTTCACCTGGGAAGACAGGAAAAGAAATAGGTTAAACGCAGCCCTTGCCCAGTGAGGCAGCTCCCTTTCTAAAGGAAAAGAGGGAACACCCGGGCCAATGGATCTTATTGTAACACAGGTGCGCGGCTTGATGAGCGCAGGTGGGGATGCGGCTCCCCAAACGTGGGGGGATATTTTTGATTAAGAAACATTTAGGCCTAAGGGCTCTGAAGTAATTTGCCGTTGAGTCTCCAGGATTGGAAAGTGATCTGAAAAGCCCAGGAAAAAAAAAGCGGATTATCCCCTCCAACAAAGCAAAAAGCCCAGGCGCCTGCCGATCCAGGCTGCCATCCTGCAGAGTAAGGACCGGGACTCAGCTCAGGGTAGAATTTTGTGGTGAAAGAAACAGTGCGCGTCACGTGACTTGCTGATTTCCTAGTGACGGATTGTTTCTTGTATTTGTGTTTGGGTTCGGAGACCGAGAGACTCGTCGCAACGGGGAAATCCCCCTCCCCCACGTGCCCTGGAGCGGCTGATTCCGGGACACGTGATTCAGGTTTACTGTAGGGCAAAAGTATTTCACTAAGTGACATAGAGACCTGTTGGTTGTCCAGGTGTTTCACCATCCCGAGGCACCAATCACTCAACTTCCTCCAAACTTGCATCATCGCAGATGCTCTGATTGTAATCTGTTTATCTTCAGTTAATAGTAACGCAGGGATGGGGGTGGGGGGTATGGATTGCCAGACTGAGACAGCAAAATATTCAGGGGCATGTGTGGTGACAGAGCTCCTGCCAAGCCCGTCTTTCCTCTCCGCGAGGCATTGCACTGTTCTGCCTGAAAACCCCCTCCTCCACCCCGGCGCTTGAATAGCAGTTATAGGTGGCCTGGTTGCTTTTTGCATCATCCTCAGAGCACATTTTCAAAGATTTCAAGGCAGGGAGCTGGGAGCTGCTAGGGCTGGGGCCAGCCTGGCAAGCTAGAGTGACCCATCACCTATTATCACAAGAATCAGGGTAACTGGTGGTGACTCTGGGTTACATACTATGGGACCCTGAGGTTTGTCAGGGCTGGGCTGTGGTCAGTTTCAAATGGCTTATTGCCATGTAGAGAAAAGAGCAATGGCTTAGGATTCAGGGCTCTGGGATGTCAAATCTGAATTGTCATTTCTTTCTGGGTGTCCAGTAGTGGGTCACTTGTGCTCTGACCTCCGTGTCTCAGCCAGTCAAGAGGAGAATAAGGAACTTATTGTCTGCTCTAAGGGCAAGTTGAATCATTCCATCCAGTCCAATTCCTTCATTTTATAGATGGGAAACTGAGTCTCAGCACTCTGTGAATTACCTAAAGGCAATCACTTAATCAGTGGAGCCTGCGTTCAAACTTGACAAATCCACAGCTTTTGGCTACACCGCGATGTCTGGGTTCATTGTCAGTGGTGAGAGGGAGGGCTTCCTTGGCCGTGTGATGGGATACTTCCTGAACAATGCCTCTTTTCATGAGGTAGCACAGCCCAACATGCCCTCCAGAGTTTCTTAGCTGATTTTCCGAACTATTCAGCAATCTCTGTTACCTTGAGGAGACCTCCAGGTAGATGGTCAGTATGCCTTGAGCCTATGAAGGAAGAGCAATTGGGTGCCGCGGGAGTTAGCAAGGGAGAATTAGTACAAGTACCTTTCCCCCTCCCTACCTCTCAAGACCACCATTGCCTTTGCTTTCAAAACTCTTTGAGTTAATTAGAAGTTACTCTTCATAGACTCAAGATATTGTTATTTCAGCATAAATGGTCCAGCCTTAAGCAAATCAACTACTCCATAACCTCTGTGATTGAAAACTCTAGCTAATCAGAGGACTCCACATCTTAATAAGCACTTGTCCCCTCACCACTGTCTATGTCAGGGGCTTATTGAGGAAAAATGAAATTCTTTGTTCACAACACTGAATTTTTATAGTTTTCATTATATTCCTTTGTACATGTTATTATCTGATCTCTTTTGTTGTTCAGTTGTTTCAGTCACATCCAACTCTTCGTGACCCCATTTGGGGTTTTCTTAGCAAAGATACTGGAGTGGTTTGCCATTTCCTTCTCCAGTTTATTTTACAGATGAGGAAACTGAGTCAGAGAGGGTTAAGTGACTTGCCCAGGGTCACATAGCTGGTAAAATGCCTGAGACTGGGTTTGAATTCAGGTCTTTCTGACTCCAGAACTGGCACTCTATCCACTGTACCACCTAGCTGCCCCATTTTATCCCTACATTCAGTTTTGTTTGTGTTTGACCTGTTTCCTTCAGCACAAAAGCCACCTTCTCTAGGAAGCCCTCCTTGATTATTTCCGTGAAATCATCTTTTCTTCCTGTGGCATTGGTGGTCTGGTATTACTGTTATTTATATGCATATATATCTTATATATCGTATCATGTATCTTATATATATATCTTATATATCATATCATAGATATAAAATCTCTCTTACTAGATGATAAACACTTGGCCGTGAGGGATTATGCCTCATAGACCTTTGTGTTCTTCCTAGAACCTAGCTCAGTGCCTTCCTCACATCTAGTAGGCATATACGAGATATTTACTAATTAACTGAATGAAGAGTAAGCATGATAAAATGTAAAGAATACTAGAACCCGACTCAGAGCGAGGTTCTACTCTTGGCTGCGATGCTGGCTAGTGGGGTGATCTGGGACAAGTCTTTTCACCTGCTTAGGCCTTAGTTTCCTCATCTCTAAAATGAGGAGGTTGGACCAGTCGACCTCTAAAGTTCACTGCTGTTTTGGAGGGGAAGAGAGAAAGGAGCTGACATTATCGCTGACATTTATACAAGTGCGGTGGTGTTGCACGGACCATGAGCAACTTCCCTCCATTCTTACACTGACCATATGCTTATGACTCAGCCTTGTAGGGGCTCAGTGCTCTGAGAATGCAATTTCCTTAAAGAGCCACTGAGTCATCAGACCTTAAGTGGAGTGGTCAATAAGGGGATTGCTTAGTCATCTCAAAGTACCAGGCCTCCTAAGGCTGGGGCACACACATGAAGTTGTCTGGATGTAGGCAGAGAAAATTTGCTAATGTTCTGTGCAACCCCCATTATTACCCTGATGTAGTGCTTTCTACCTGATCTCACTTGATCCCGAGAGTGCCCCTCGGAGGTTGGCTGTACAGGTATCTTTGTTGGAATTTACGGATAAGGAGACTAAGGCTCAGAGAGATGAATGAATTTTGCCCAGACTGGTCATGTGGTGATTATTTATGAGTTTGTACAGAGGTGATCTGGTTTGTCAGGGAAAATTACATGGTAGAGTTGGGTTGGGTTTGGAATTTGCTTTTTAGGGGCATGTGGGATGAAGTGAATGCCACAAAGAAAGTTGTGTATGGTGTATTGTATGATGAATTTGGAAGGTAAGGGGAAAGCAGGAGATTTGGGCAGGTCTGAGCAGCAAACCACCTTCCCCAAGTTCCCTTGAATTTCTCCTTTGATGCATACACTAGACCACAAAGAGTCTTGGGACTCAAAGTCAGATACCGGGCTAGTCTGTGTTCCAATAGCACTGGCTGAAGAGTGATTCCGTGGAACTGAGTCCTGAGGTTTTCTAAATGTGTAAAAAAGCATTGTGGAAGCCCCCCTCAATTCTCTGCCCTAGAGGAAATGTATCAGACAAAATAGAGGCAGATGAAATTCTCCAGGGATTTCCCTGGGGTAGTGTTAACTTCTTTTCCAAACCGAACCTCAGTTGAAGCCTGATCTGTCAGGCCCCTGTGAATCATAGCATAGGCCCTGCAGAGGCAGTGAGAATAGAACCCCAATGCCAGCTGGGCCTCTCCAAGGTCATCTAATCCATGCCCCTACTCCAGACAGGAGCCATCCTAAATCTAAAGTATTCCACTGTTCACTCATTTCAGTCATGTCCAACTCTGTGTGACCCCATTTGGGGTTTCCTTGGCAAAGATACTGGAGTGGTTTGCCATTTCCTTCTCCAGCTCATTTTACAGATGAGGAAACTGAGGCAAACAGAGTTAAGTGGCTTGCTCAGGGTCACACAGCTATTGTTGTTTGTCCTTCATTTTGAAAAAGGATCAATGACATCATGGGTGATATCTTGACTTGCGTGTAAATTGGATTTTAGAGAGACAGAGTTGCACAAAGTTGTCAGCCTCACTTTCTCTTCTGGAGTCATTGAAGTCCAGTGGCAGGACAAAAGTCAAACTGTGGTGATGGCCCAGGATGCAGTGGATGACCTTGGAGTCTTCTATGTCTGATCAAGCTTTAAGCTGTCCACTGCACCTGCTTCAGCCGCCTTCATGGCCGTTGGGACAAATTGTTCTCATCCCTCCATTCCATCACGGGAAGTCTTCACATGCTTGGGGTGGACATCCCCCTAAGTCACCAGTGGGTTTGAGGCCTGTTGGTTACCCTCAACCTAGTTTAGCCCTTCTACTGAGTTGGTTTACTGGAGTGTGGCTGCTGTGCATGCTATAGCCAAGGAGAGAGGTGGCTGAAAGGTAGACACCAAAGGTGGATAAGCAGCCCTGAAAAGGGCTCAGCAAGCCCTCGTACCAGAGGGGCTAGTCCTCCTGGAACACCCCATACACACAGCTAGTAAGTGTCTGAGACTGGATTTGAACTCAGGTCTTCCTGACGCCAGGCCCGGCACTCTATCCACTGCGCCATCTAGCTGTTAAGACTTTCTAAAATGGTTTGGAACTCTGGTCCAGCATCAAACAGCCCTCTCACAGTTGCTCTTACTCATGACTACTGAGTCTTCAGTCTTCCATTGTGGCCAAAACCAGGGCATGGAGCAACATAAATGAAGCAGAAGGAATAGGAGAAGAAACGCTGTGCTGGGAGAAATAATGGAACTAGATCGAACTAATAGAAAAGGTCATAGATGGTTCTGAGATTTTTTAGCCTGAGAGACTGGAAAGATAGAGGTTTAGAGTATCAATAAAGGAAGCCAGTTTGGGGGGAAAGAGGATGGATTCATTGATTCATTGGAAGCATTGATTTTAAAAATGATGGTGGTATATCCAAGTGGAGATAGCCTAGCACAATGCCTAACACATGGTAGATATTCAATCAATGTATAGATGTTGAATGTTTATATCAATAAACAAATTAATTAATTAATTAATATGCCTTTAAAAAATCTTTTATTTCATTGGTGTAGGTATTCCACACTTCATTCCTGCAGAAGACCCCTACAACTCACAAGACAATTTTTTGAGTTGCTGTGGCCAAAGAATTCATTGCTTAGTGACTAACTTTGGTGATAGACCTCTTGTCACTTAGCTGGAATGGACACATATACCATTGAAAGACATGCACTTGAAAGCTTTCCCATTTAACTGAATGTAAAAGGGCTTGTATTCTATTAGCACAGCCTCTCAGAATCCAAGATCTCCTCCATGACATGAGGAGTAGAGGGACTTTAGTGGAAAGATTGAATGAACTGGAGAACCTAAGACCTACTCATCATAAATTAATAGCAGTGCCTACAAGAGAACTCAGGTCTCCTGATCCCTAGCAGTCTATGGGCCAGAAAGACCGACTTTACATGTCCACAAATGAGATATACTCTCTGAATGGTACATACAGTTACACCAGTATCCTTGGAGAAATGAGTCATTTTGGATTAACATTAACCCATTTAGGCATAGGATGGAGAGATTTGAGCCTCAGGAGGCTTTCTCTCTTTCTCTCATATACAATACACACACAAACGCACACACACACACACACATTACATATATATTACAACTAGTAGGGGAATTTGTTTTCCTTGCTGTGCATATTGTTACAAGGAATTTGTTCTTCTTTTCTCTTTTTTCCCCCAATGGGATGGGAGGTGGGAGGGAGAGAGAACAGATTTCCATTAATCAAAAAAAATTTTTAAATAGGTTTGGGGTGGGGGGCTTCAGATACTGACTTTGCATGTAGTTTCAGATGAGGGCCTTACATTATTAGTTTTACTTAATTGTTTTACTGTGTTACACAAGAACTCTCAGAGAATTAGGGTAATCTATACATATTTGTAATGTAAACCAAAACACATCAATAAAACTCAAAAAAAACCTAACAATGATTTCATGATTTCATATCCAATTCCCTTTTCAATGTAACTATAAATTTGCTTTGATGACTTTAGCTGAAGCAATATGAACCCAAAAGAGAAAAAACAAATCTTTCTCCAAAATTTTCTACAGCATTGAGAAATAACATATTTCTAAAATAAAGTTTGATTAAAAATAGAATTTTGACAGTTTCAGTGAAACAATAGGAAAGTATGTGAAAGTTAACAACATTTGAAATGTAAAACTGCTTGGGGCATTGCTTAGCTAGCAGAATTAACCTAGTCTGGAGACCAAATCAATGTTTTCCTTCAGATCAAACCTTCAGGTCACTCTCTTAAAAGCTCAAAAGTGGAAAACAGAAAGCTACAAAAGTCCTTGGGGGAATGACAGGTTACACATAACTCTTAGTCAGACTAACTAGAATCCCTTATATAGTAAAGATTTTAACCGAAGTGTACAGTGCTTCCCCAGTGGTGACATTTGCTATTCATAAATAACATGTACAACATTTCCAAGGGACTTCTGAAACTTATTGTTTGTTTTTTTATATTATTGATATTTTGTTTTTACATAACCTTTACGTCTGAACATATTCCTTTCTCTCTCTTCCCCTCGGAGAGCCAGCTAAAATTTTGGAGAAAGATTTGTTTGTGTGACTCTGTGATGTGACCTTGGTATTACTGTTTTGTGGTCCTTCTCATTCCTCTATGGATTGTTGCCTCTGTACGTGTGTGTGTGTGTGTGTGTGTGTGTGTGTGTGTGTGTACATGCATACAAGCATATATCTGGGTGGGATGTGTATGTGTGCTAACGCCTGACCAACAGGTTTTTCAACTCCATGCTCGTAGACAGACAGTAGTCTTCAGTCACTCCTCACACACATAACTCCTCTACTATTCCTGACTGTAGATGCCTGTCAGGAATAATAATGACTAATAAACAATTGGTGAATGATTGCCAGACTGCTCTCTCAGTCACCCTTAGCAAGGCTTTTTTGAAGTTATATTTCACTGAATCTCTTGGACATTTCTCCTGCCTGCCCTATTGTGTCCCATGTATTTGAGGTTCAGTTTCCTTTTCTATAAATGGGATATAATAATACTTGCACCATCTGACTCCTAGGTTGGTTGTAAGGAAAGTACATTAATATCTCTATACAAAAAAGTACTATATAAATTGTTACAATTATTATAGAAGCAATGGAAAGGGCATTGGTAACTACATATATTTCTGATTTCTCATCCCTTCAAAATCTTTTGAGAATGAGCTTACAAATATGTCAATCAGGTGGAGTGGATCGAGCACTGAACCTGTAGTTGGGAAGACCTAAGTTCAAATCTAGCCCCAGATACTTACCAGCTGTGTGACCCTGGGCAAGTCACTTAAAGTCTCTGTTTGCCTCAGTTTCCTATTTTGTAAAATGGGGATAATAATAGCACCTCCCTCCCAGAGTTTTGTGAGGATTAAATGAGTCAATATTTGTAATGCACCTTGTGAATCCTAAAGCACTTTATAAATGCTACCTATTGTAATTATAATGATAATAATTACTATTAAAAGCATTTCTAAAACACCTATTAGCATATACCAGGCATTGTGCTATAATACAATACAATACAATAATACAATAAAAATACAATGAATGAAACAATCTCAAGTCACAATGAACTTATATTCTAATGGGAGAGATGAGTATATCAAAAAAGATAAACAGAATAAATATAAAACACACACATACAAATTAGATAATACAATGTAGTTTGAAAGAGAAGGCAGGAAGGAAAATGAATAAACATTTATGTAGAGCCTACTCCCTGAGAGATAGGTGCTATGATGATGCTCATCCACTGGGCCACCAGCTGCCTAGTATTTTGGAGGATCAGAAGAAGTTTTGTGTTGTAGTTGATGAAAATGTAAGAAAGGGACAGTCAGGTTTTCCCACATAATATTGTGCAATTCAATCTTTGCAGTTATGCAGCTGACTAAAAGGTGCAGAGAACAAATAAATGTGCCACTGTGTTTATTGTTTGTTGATTATTTTTTTAAGTATTTAGTTCAATTAAGCAAAATGCAGCAGCCTTAAAGGCTCTTCCACAATATGGAATCTCCCAGCAGATACTAAGATCATGTAAGATTCCTTGTTAGGTACAACAACCAAGATCACTTTGTTCAGCTGTCCTTTGGAAACAGACTTACTGCATGCAGTTGATTGTCACTGTCAACGAAGGATGTCAATCAATCAATCAATCAATCAATAAGCATTAAGCCCCTACTCTATGTCAGGCACTAGAGATAAAAACAAACAAACAAACAAAAACAAAATGGTTCCTGCCTTCAATGAGTTTACAATCTATTAGGGAGAGCAACACATCATCTTATAAGTTTCACGTTGAAAGAGGCGCCTTTCCCTGTGGTGTACCAGTCCTTGTGCTTTGTGGACCAGGTTCCATTTGGAGGAACTGACTTCTCATCAGGGGGATTAAGCTCTGCTTTTCCACACCCTGTGACTCATTAACAAATCCCTACGTCATTGTCCTGGGATCAATACTAATTATAATAAAAATTATGGTGGGAAATTCTAAGTGGTTCCTTGAAGGGAGGAGCAAAAGAATTATGGGACAGGTAGTTTATTCCCATGCAAGATAATGCAAAACATGGAAGAATCACAACATGCATTGACAGAATTAACAGGACAATTCTAGTTACAATGGTTTGGAAGACTAATATTCATGCCTCACCAAAACATAAAACAGTTTAAAAGGCTGCTAATTAGCCATTTTACATTTCACCTGGCCCACAGTCAACGGAAAGAGTCAAGCTTGATCTTCTTTCAGGTGGCCAACTTCCCCCATGTAGACATTTCCCTTACCATCAGCCACTATTACTCTGGGGTCACTTCCCCTGCCTCCATTCAGCTCAAACTGCCTCCCATGGAACCACTAAATCTTCCAAACTCATAAGGTCCTTGAGATAGGTCCCTTTGAGGGGCCTTGTTTGCCTGAGGTCAGGAAAGAACAAATACAAAAGGTCAAAGGCAGCCAAGCCTATCTAGTTGAGTCTGCACTCCAATGGGAGGAGGTGGGGTTCGTATCCAGGTTGCCATGATACTGGATCCTTTACCCCTCAATGGAATCACATAATGCTGCCTGGAGAGCCAAAGTTGAGAGCACCAGTCAGAAGCTGTCTTTTCTTTTAGCAGATTCATTATTGAACTTGTTTGTGGCTGTCATGGAGTGAGGGGTAGGACTAAAGGATCACTCAGGGTTTTCCATGTTACTCTAAAATTTCAAATCCTTTTAGCATGCCTGGAAGCAACCAGGGAGTTCATCATCTCCAAAAGGCCCAAGCAATGAGTCACCATGTCTTTGGAATCCCCAGAAGTTCTAGCTCTGGGTGCATACGCATGGCTCCTATAATCTCCCTATGTAAGTAAATACAAAACATGTGTAAGGTAGATATCAAATAATTTCTTGGGGCATTAGCAACTGGGGGAATCAGGAAAGGACTCATGTAGAAGGTGGCATTTGAGCAGAAACCTGAAGAGGATTATGGATTCTAACAGGCAGAGGTGAGGAGAGAGTATTTTCCAGGCATGGAGGACAGGAGATCGAATGTCAGGTATGAGGAATAACAAGTGATCTAGTTCAGCTGGAGTAACGTGTCATAAGCTTAGAAAGGTAGATCTGAGACAGACTGAGAAGGGGATTAAATGTCAAAGGGAGAAGTGTTTATTTTCTCTAACAGGTAACAGGGAGCTGCTATGGTTTGTTTTTGTTTTTTGTTTTTTGGTTTTTTTTTTGAGCAGGAAAATGATGTAGTCAGACTTGTGTTTTAGGAGTATCACTTTAGCAAACTGTATAATGTTGGTAGATTGTCGAGGCGAGACCAATTAGGAAAATACTGCAATAAAACAGGTGGTGATGTCCTGAGCTAGGGAGGTGAATACGTGATTGGAAATCAGGAAAGAAAGGTGAAAGATATTTTGGAGGTAAAATCAATAAAATATGGCAAATAACTAGATATGTGGGGTGACTGTGAATGAGAACAGAGGATGTCGCTGAGGTTGTCAACCTGGGTGACTAGAAAGATGATGGTCCCTTTGAAAGAAATTGGGAAGGTAGAAAGAGAGGAGGGTTTTGTGGGGAAAGATATAATTATAGAGCATTCTGTTTTGGATATAATGAGATGAGATGCCTACAGGACATTCAGTGTGATGTCTAATAAATGATTAATGATGTGTAACTGGAGCTGAGGAGAGAGAACAGGACCAGTTGTATATTTAGATCTAGAAGTCATTTGTATAGAGAGGATAATTGAACCAATGGGAGCTGGTGGGATGCCTAGAGAAAGTATAGAGAGCCTAGGACAGAGCTTTGGGATATACCCATGGTTAGGAGGAAGTATATGGATGATGGTCTAGGAAAGGACACTGAAGTAGGATTTTGACCCATGTCTTCCAGGTCCAGAGCTCTGCCTTCTAAACCACATTGCTGCCCAGCACCACTGTATATGGATTTACAGTCATTTGAATGCTTGCCATTATGCTTCTTTTGGAGTATGGCTTTTTCATGTACTTCCATTAAACCCCAGGGAACTCCCTGAAGTTGGGTATTTAGCTTCTTCCTCTGTATTCTCATAATTCATAGTATAAGTCTATTTAAATCAGGATGGCTCCAGACCTGAGGCAAAGACCTCCACTCTTCAGCAGAATTTCAGGCCCAGAGACCCACAAGTGTGGACTTGTGATCAACAGAGGGTTTCCAGGTTTAGATAAGATCAGACATTCCAAGAGACAGTTTAGTTCCTTGTGGCTGTTTACCTGATCTACTCAAGACCAGGATGAGAGAAACTAGGCCCAGGATGGGACCTGGGAGGCCAGGGGTTGGGTCCAGAGTCCAGATGAAGGGGGCAGGGAAGTATTCCTTTTATCTGGTCTCATCTTCACCTAATCTATCTCAGAAGACCCTGACCCAGAGGTTGTATGGCATCCATTGTGGTTTCTGGTTCCTATGGAGACTAAGGCACACAGTCAAGGAACTGTTATTGTTCAATGGAGAAAAATAAACAACCATAACAAGGGGACTGACATCCAGAGTTAACTGAGTCACTCCTCTATCTCCCCTCTTTCCATTTCCCCAGACCCTGATGTGTCCTGGCTACCATTTCCTTGTGTTCTAAAGCTCACTCCATCCTTCTCTCTCCTGCTATCTAATCTCTGTCAGTCTATTGGTAACGTGTATGGCCCACGAGTAGTGCTTGAAGAGTTTATTTTGAGACTAAAGCAGGTTCTGTGTTTTGGGTGGGGAGGTGGTGGTGGTGATGGTGGTAATAGTGGGGCCACTGAGGAAGGAGGAAACAAAGTTGTAACGAAGGAGTTCCTATTCTATTGAAAGGGAAGGATAGAGCTCCTATCCCCAGAAAGTCCCCAGTTAAGTGGAAAAGGCACGCTTTTACAGTCTTTAGAGCCGTAACACAGAAAACCTAAGGACACACACACACACACACACACACACACACACACACACAAAGAGGGCTTGTCTGGCAATGAACACCTTGTCACCTGAGATATTTAAACAGGTCGCCTGGCCACTTGTTAGGGGATGTTGTTGAAGAAACTCATGTATCAAAAGGCCTTGGGGCTGAAAGGGACTGTAGAAGTCAGAGTCCACCTCCTTCATTTTACAGATGAGGAAATTGAGGTAGTGAGATGCTAAGTGAATTGGCCAATGTCTAAAGAAGGATTTGAAGTCAGGTCTTTCTGACAAGTCTGTTGCTCTAGCTGGGGGAAGGCAGCTAGGTGGTACGGTGGAAGTCAGGAAGACCTGACTTTCAAATATGGCCTCAGATACTTATTAGTTGTGTGAACCTGGACAAGTGACTAACCTTTGTCTGCCTCGGTTTCTTCAATTATAAAATGGGGATAATAATAGCATCTATCTCCCAGGGTTTTTGTGAGGATCAGATGAGATAATATACTACTGTGGTCCCCAGGGTTCTTCAGTACCCTTAAGGGGATTTGAATGGGGGGGGGGGATGGATCTAGGTTCTCTGCCCCCAACTAATGTTCCCTCAAGTGAATGGAGAGGCTCCCCCATACTGGTGTTAGCCACTAACATCGGATTAGCTTCTACACAGAAGTATTTACTGTAGAAGATATATTCACAAATATACAAACAATCCCCCAAAACATGGGAAGCAAAATCTCTCTTCCCTGGTATGCACCACCTCAGTCTCTGGGGTAGTATTAAAAAGAGAGAGCCTTTGGGAGGAAGTGAGTCTTAAGCTGATTTCTGAGGGAGGGAAAAGACACAAATTGGGGCATACCCTCCAACAACCACTACTGGTGGTATCAAAAGCAATGACAACAAAAGCATTTAGTTTGCATACAGCCCTTGTCTTGGTGCTATACAGTGGGAGTTTAATACACACACCAGTTTCTTCCTTTGGGAGTTACACTCTGTAAGTGTATGTGCTGCCCATATAGTTTATACTCACACACATAAACACACACACACACACACACACACACACACACACATACATGGGATATATATATACACATACATATGCATATATATATGAACTGTTTACATATGGCTCATGGGGTGGCATGAAATTTTGAAATCATAAAATCTGTGAAATTGTGTTCTGTCTCCAAAGGAGACCTTGATTCCTGCCTGATGGGGAAAAGAAGAAGGGGCCGCAAGGCTGACCATTCTATTATCCTCTAGGGGAGAGGGGGAGTACCAGACTAGAATTATGTCTTGTCTGTCTCTTTTAATACTGCTGACGTAGGAGCATGAATTTTTTAGGTTTAAAAACAAAGAAAGAAAGAAAGAAAGAGAGAGAGAGAGAGAGAGAAGAAAGAAAGAAAGAAAGAAAGAAAGAAAGAAAGAAAGAAAGAAAGAAAGAAAGAAAGAAAGAAAGAAAGAAAGAAAGAAAGAAAGAAAGAAAGAAAGAAA